>NC_059073.1:1420945-1569209 GCF_020497125.1 Mauremys mutica | reverse complement strand
ATTCCCTTGCTCGCCGCTGTTTGAAGCCAGGGGAGGGGACAGGGGGAAGTTGGGAATGAAATTGCTTCTCTAAGCCCCCCCCCCAAATGAAATGTGCAACTTTCTCTTCAGTGCTCACCTGGGAGAAGGAGGAGGGGGGATAAGAAGGGGTGAAAAGCCGCAGATCCGCTTACCGCTGACAACAATGGGGACTCCAGCTCTCTTTGGGGGTAGGGAAGAGATGGGGAATTTCAGATCCTGATCTCCCTTCACCTTGTCCTTTTACACGGGGCGGCTTTGCTTAGCAGATATCCCAGGGGGAAAACACCAGCTTGAGACTTTCTGAAGCCTTCCTTAGCCCTGCAGAATCCCCCCTCCCTTCACTTTTAATCTCAGATTAAGTGTATTAAAGATGGTTAAATCTTGTCTCAATGGAATCCGTTGTTAAGGAGCTCAGATAAGCCCCAGTGTTATGTGAGGAGGGGAATAAATGGGATGGGGCGGGGGGAGAATTTTCTCCCTCTGCCCCCAGCCCCGCAGTGACTTGTTAAATGGATTAAGGCGGAGAAGTCGTGTTGAAATTAAAAGCACTGGTGTCTCCTGACCCAATGGAATATCACTAGGGCCAGCGCTGCATCTCTTCAGCCCCAGCTGGGTAAACGAACATGCTGCAGTGGGATAGGAAGACACATGCACATTTACATAAGATACGTCAGACCAATGGTCCATCTAGCCCGGTATCCTGTCTTCCAACAGTGACTGGTGCCAGATGCTTCAGGGGGAACGAACAGACCAGGGCAATTATTGAGTGATCCATCCCCTGTTGTCCAGTCCCAGATTCTGGCAGTCAGAAGTTTAGGGATACTCAGAGCATGGGGTTGTGTCCCTTATTTTCTTGGCTAATAGCCATGGATGGACCTATCCTCCATGAATTGAACCCAGTTATACTTTTGGCCTTCACAACATCCCCTGGCAATGAGTTCCACTGGCTGACTATGCGTTGTGTGAAGAAATACTCCCTTCTCTTTGTTTTAAACCTGCTGCCCATTCATTTCATCGTGTGACCCCCAGGTTCTTGTGTTATGTGAAGGGGTAAATAACACTTCCTTAGTCACTGTCTCCACACTAGTCATGATTTTATAGACCTCTGTCATATCCACCCTTAGTCGTCTCTTTTCCAAGCTGAAAAGTCCCAGTCTTATTAATCTCTCCTCATACGGAAGCTGTTCCATGCCCCTAATCATTTTTGTTGCCCTTCTCTGCACCTTTTCCAATTCTAATATCTTTTTTGAGATGGAGTGACCAGAACTGCACGCAGTGCTCAAGACGTGGGTGTACCATGGATTTATTTAGTGACATTCTGACATTTTCTATCTTACTACCTGTGCCTTTCCTAATGGTTCCTAACATTGTTAGCTTTTTTTCACTGCCGCTGCACATTTATTGTGTCTTTTTTTCTTTACACAACAAACATAATATGCAGGCTGTCTGGTCTAACAGAGTGACTCCATTAGCTAGTAACAGTAGTAGGCTCTTATCCTCTATGCAGACCAGTCATTGAAGAGGGACACAGTGCATTTGGTCAATGTTAGGCCATGTCTATATTGCAGCTGGGAAGGAGCCTCCCAGCCTGGGTAGACAAACTTGCACTAGCAGGGCTCAAGCTAGCACCAGCAGCATGCAAGCTAGTGTGCTCAAAATAGCCAGGTGGATGTTCCAGGTAGGGCTGTGATGCCTAGGTGGGGTCGGGTGGGCTCGAGACCCTGAGCCGGAAGGTCCACATGGCTATTTCTAGTGCACTAACCTGAACCCCACTGGCGTGTGTCTGGCTATCCGGGCTAGGAGACTTGCTTCCAGCTGCAGTGTCGCCCTTCCCCTATAGGCCAACAGCGAATCAAACTGTGGCTTCCACCCTAACTCCCTCTGCTCAGTTGCTCCTAGGTCCCAGGCATGTCCAGAGCCTGTAGGAATCTCCTGGCTGGAGATATTGTGACCCACATACCCAAGGGGGGGGACGGGGACGATCTCTCCCTCTGAACCTGGAGCTAGGGGAGGGGAATTCAAGGAGCCCTGGGTTTATTCCCTTTGTTGTGTAACACCCGCTCCAGGCCTCTCCTGCCGTTGCCAGCCAGTCAATCTGCCGGAGCCCTGGGGACGTTGCTGAAATGCCTGGCCCAGCTGCTCAGCAGGAGCCGAGGCAGCGAGCGGGAGGGAGATGCAGAGAGTCTGTGACCGGGGCTGTCCAGCACTGTCTGTGCTCAGCGCCCTAGGTGAACTGGGCCCCCTGACGGCATTGGTGCAGCCCAGGGCATTCTCATGTGGGGAAGAGGAAGCTGATGCAGAGCATGAGCAGTGATGGAGGCTATCACAGGGCGGCCCCGCATGGAGCCTCCCCCTTTGGCAGGCCACGGCACGGCAGGCAGGCCTGCCTCAGTCTCCCTTTTTCAGAGTCCCCAGAAATGGTCCAAAGAGTCTTTCTTAGTGCAAATAACCCCGTGGGGTTAGTTTATTACCAAAGAAAACCCCATAACAAGTCCCAACACCACAGTCCAGCGTTCCCCCAGCAACATCCAGCCCCAGCATCTCCCGCCAGGCGGCAGCTCTCCAGAGCAGCCCTGGGGACCCTCGCAGATGCCAGGCCCCCAAGCCCTTCCGACTAGAGGGCAATCTTGCTCTTCCCAGCAGGCACCCAGCCCCGCAGCCTCCCTCGCTCCCCCGACACACTCATAGGGTCTGGCACCAGCTCTCTGGCCCTGGGCAGGTCATCAGATAAGCCCCTCTGCTGCTCTCCAGCATCCCCAGCCCTTGGGGACGTCAGCCATCAAACCCCACTTGCTCTCCTGGCCTTCAGCCTTCCTCCCGGAAACACCGTCACCTTCCTTCAAGGACATCCCACGGTCCCCTGGTAGCTCTCACCTGCCCAGTCTGGTCTGACTCCCTCTCACTGGGCCACTCCCTGAGCCTTTATCGCTCCCAGGTGCTGCCCCGCCCTCTTAACAGGCTAGAAGGGAGAATCTGCTCCAGCCCCAGAGGCCAGGCACCCCATGACAGGGCATTTTGGTGTAGCCACAACCCGGCTCAGAGCCCTTAAACCGTCGACTGTGGCACTGGACTCTGTGCGTGGGGTGCTGGGTCCATCTTAGTGTGGAACAGGCATAATCTCAGCAGGGAGCTGCTGGGCTGGGAGTTATGAACTGTCCTTCCCATATAGGGTTTTAATGCACTTGAGGCCCTGTTGGGTGGATCCTCTGCTCTGCCAGCTGTCTGGGGCCAGAGGGGCTGGAACAATTTGTATAGTGCGAGTGCTGAGAGCCATTGAACCAAACTGTAAAGCCTGGATATGATGGAAACTATTTCCATGGAGGTCTTGGACCAGAAATAATGGTTCCTGCTGGCCTCCCGCCCGAGAACCACCAGAACAACGTGTCAGCCTTTGGCCAGCTGGCAGCACACTGAGACGACGGCCTCTTGGGCTGTACTGGAGCCGGGTGAGCGCAGTTGCTGGTGCTGGCAGCTGTATGCGAATAAGGGTTTTGAACCCTGGATTGACCTATATGAATTGGTAAGTGACGTCCAGTCTGCAAGCAGGGAATGAGTCGGTGGCAAGGAAATACAGCTCACGGGCAGCACGGGAAGGCACTGGAGGATGAGCAGCACTCGAATCGCGCTAGCTTGTGTCCATGCTGCTTAGCAGCTGACGAGTTGTGCTCGCTTGGGCTTTAGCCTGTCATGGTGTCATGGTACCAATGTGAGTGACTAGCACTGCCACACTCGAGGAGGGGGTTTTGTGCGTCTCCACACACCCCAGGAGGGGAGGGGCTCTGAGCCAAAGCAGCTGTGTCCTCTTTTACCTCTGTGAGACCCAATGCAAAGCAGGGGCAGGTCCCAGCACTCAGAGTTGAACACTCAGCCACGGCCCACCCCTAGCCCCATCTGGCAGGACAGCTCGGCTCTCCACATCAGCCCTGGAACAGTCCCGTCAAACTTAGCAGCCCCGTCACAGCCGTGAGCAGCGCGGAAGAATCTGTGCGGGGCTGACACGTGGCGGCGAGAGGCTGAGGAGCGACACGAGCTGTCAGGACAATGTGATGAGTCTGCAGCACAGACAAACTGCTTATGACGGTGCCCCACAGGCTCAGCCTCCAGAGCTGCCCACGTTCTCACTCAACCAGACGCCCGGTGAAGTCAGGGCGAGTTTTGCTTGTGCAAAATCGAAGTCAGGGCTGCAGGATCTGGCCTTCAAATAAAGCAGCAGCAGCGGTTCTGCCAGCCAGGCTCTCTGGGACCTGCCCCACTCAGTGCGACATAAACTCACCTTCATCCCAATTCCAGGGGCCGCTCCCAGCTGCTGATTTCACAGAGAAGCTGTTTCACTTCCACAGCAAGAGGAATCCATGGAGAGGAATCGGTTCCACCCTGCCCTGCTCTAGGGCCTTTTAGCCAAACACCTCAAAGCACTTTCCAAACATTAACAAGGGAGGAGGGGCTAATCTCCCCGCTGGGAGGCCACAATGGGGATTATTATGCCCATCTGAGAATAGGAATAATTCTGTTAACAACTTGGACAGGATTTGAACTCGTAGCCTGACGTGAAAGGCTCCGTAGTCTAGCGCCTCCTCGCACCACTGCTCTAAGGGGGGTGTCACCACTAGGAAAAAGGGTGGCAGTGGGGGGCGGGGGTTGGTCCCATGGTCGCTGACACTTAGTGATTAAAAGCACAGGGTGGCCAAGTCAGCTTGCGGTGGTCGCACTTGTTAGTGGGGGCAGGTGGGGTTTATCTCGACCCATTGAAACTACAGCCCAACTTCTCCACACTAGAATTGGACCACAGTAGTTACCATGATTCAGCTACTCTGTGGCAAGAAAAGAAAAGAAGCCCCAGACAAGGGCTAAGGGACGCCCCTTGAGGCCTTTCCCCTGATCCCCAGCAGCCTGGCACTGGAATTGCTGTGAATAATGGCAGTTTCCAAGTATGATCTGGGTATGAACCTGAGATATTTGGGCTCCATCCTGAATCTCATTTGCTGGCCCTGTTCCAGGACAACCAGACGTCAGCTCCAGCCCCCCCTACAGAAATCACCCCAAGGGTACAGCGTTTGGCTATGCAGAGGCCATAATACACAGTGGGGACCATTCTGCCAGCAGCCTGGATGTATGTCAAGAGCTGTTCTATTTGCCCAGGCAGGGGAGCATCAGCTGAGTCAAACAGGGACTGGCTTAGCCTCGCCTGGGAAAGCACCAGGGTGACCCCAGCGTCATTTGTTTGACAATCTCTATGGCAGCCTTGCAGGCCTGTCATGAACCTTTCCCAGCTCTGGCACCAAATCCTCCTGCCTGCCCTTTGCCGGGAGGTGGAAATGACTCGCCTGCCCCCAGAAGGAAGGTACTCACCCTAGGCAAGTCGACTGTTGCGAGAGTGCGGGAGGCCCCCCAAGCAACTGGGGTGGGTAGCAGCCTCCCATAATATCCTGTGGGGCAGCTGGGTTCTCGGCAGGGAGCTGAGAGACCGGGCTCTCAGTTCCCCACACTGCCCCTCCTCCGTCGGTGGAAGTGCTCCTGGTGAGGACCCCTGGAAGGAGGGTCGTGTGGACATCAGCCATCCCAGTCATTAACATAGGTCAACTTATCTTTGTAATGTAGACATAGCCTAAAAGACAAGCCGTGAGCAGTGGAGAAGCTGGGAATGCAGCATCAAGGAGACACTCCCCTCACAACACAGGCTTCACTCTGCCCTGTTGGTCCCTGCTAGGGGGTGTTCCTCCAGGGGATCCCCGCACCGCACTCCTCCCTCAGCTTTGTCATCCAGCATGACCCAACCTGCCGCAAGTGCTCTCCAGAGAGCACAGAGAGGGTCCCGCTGCCGTATGATGAGGGAGCACAGAGGCAATCGCCAGTTTCGGTTGGGATGGGGAAGGTGCTGATGTGCCTGCTCCCTCCAGGCATCTCTTTGGGGGAAGAGTTAAGATTGGGTGGATTCGGACAAAAGGCTTCAGCCCCGAGCTGGGGAGGAGTTTTGGGCTCCATGGCCCCTTCAGTTCCTGGCCTTTCTGCTGAGCCAGGAGGTGACCTACTGAAAAGCACCCCCACGGTGACTTCCCACCTCCGATCTAGCAAAGCCTCCCACATACCCATCTCACCTGATTCCGTCCCATCTAACAATCCCCCCCTGCCTCCCAGTGACAAGGACCCCCAGCTCCCGCCTGAGCTCTGACAATCACGCACATCACCTGAGCCTGGCGTGTCGTGCAAGCCTTCCTGTTGTCCCCGAGTGATAAATGCACCTGACTTGACCTCACCCCCAGTGACAAGTGCCCCCTAAGCCAACCTCGCCACCCCGATGTCAAAACCCTCCATCCCCTGCCCTGGGGCAACATTAAGAAGCATGCTTCAGGTTTTCCTGTTATGGCTCTGGCCTCCTTGTGCAAGCCAGGAGAGAGAGAGAGTGTGTGTGCATGTGCGTGTCTCACCAAGATGCTCAGCTGGTGTAACATTCCATGACACAGTGCCCAGTGAAATTCCAGAACCTTCAGCCAAAGGGCAGCTGGCTCGGGCTGATCTCTGCCTCTTTGCTGACATCTCCCGTCCAGCGTGAAGCGCTGCACGCGTGATTGAGAGATCAGGGTTGTTCCTCGGGTACAGGGTGCAGTTTGTTTCCTGGGGTGGGGGCAATGTTCGAGAGTGAGCAGAAAGGCCTTCTTGGGGTAACGGTGCCAGGGTGCCTCTGGCCAAAGCTGGCTTTGTGTGCTGACCAGAATATACAAGTCAGGACCCTATTTGCTTCCAGTAACACAGGTCCCCGCTCCAGGAGGTAATGAGACAGCATCAACTTAAAACAAATATCCTCCTTTGGTGTGAAAATCATTTACCTCCTATAGTTCCGAGTGACTCCCCTAAGACTGCAATGGCTGAAAGGGGCTGAAGAGAAAACTATATTTCTCTCTGCGTTTTCGTTGGATGACTGTGCACCGACCGGCAGCACTTTGTATAGAGCCCTTGTCACTGAGTCCCCAGGAGACACTGACAGTCAGTCCCCCCCTGCTGTTTGTGTGCCTCTGCAACAGTGGGAGTGGGGGGGGGGGATTAGCAGTAGGAAAATAAAATAATAATAAAGCCTAGATCTGCTCTAGCGCTTCTCCTCGGTGCGTTACAAAGGAGGTCAGCAGCCGTAGCGCCGTCCTTGTGGTTATACAACTAGAAACACTGGCAGCGGGGCTCGGGGGGGAGGATGCGGGGCCTGAAATGACTGTAAACACTTTATTTTAACCATCACTAGATTTCAAGTTGACAATGGCCCTCTAAAGAAACAGCTGGTCCGAGAGCTCCTCCGGTTCGAAGCTGGGGTGTGCACACACAGCATTAATGAGCATGTCCCATTCCATGCAGGACAGGAGAGCAACACCTCTGCTTGTGCATGAGCGCACACATGGCAGCACGCACACACACATACGTAGGTCTGGCATGTGGGAGCAGTGTTTCACACAGACACGGGTCTGACCTATTCCATCCTGCAGGAGGCGGTGTTCTGCATACACATTTTGCATGGGCCCAGCCTCTGATCTCAGTTAGACTGGGGTAAATCTGAAATAAACCCACTTTTTAATAGGGCTCCTTGAGATTTACATGGATATAACTTTGCGCAGAATCCGGATCACTGACTGCCTGAGGGGTGGCAGGGAGGTCCATGCACTCTGTGCTAGAGAGTAGAGACCAAGACACTAGATCACTCTTACCCCGCACCCCCACAGGCTGTGAGGGGGCACTTCTTGTTCATCTTCAGTTCACATTTCATTTTGTACAACCACCTTCTACTCAGCAGGCCCCAGGTGTGACTGAACTTGGCACGCAAGAGTGCAATGAAATGAATGCAATTGGATTACCGTAGCCAACTAGTCCAGCGCGCTGCGTTCACATCTGCTTTGGTGAGCAACATTGGCCCACGAAAGCCTCTAGGCTCTTGACTGGAGCTAATTTGCTTCATTGGTTGAATGACTGTTTCAGATGCCCTTTGCCTCAGGAGTAATCAGAATATAAACAACTGTTTCCCTCCCCACTGTATACTGCCTTTTTAGCTCCTCATTTTGCAATGCAGAATGCGCCAAAGAAAACAGGGAAGAAAGCAGTTTTCTAATGTAACCGGTGCTGGAATAGGAGTCAGTAATTAGTCCTAAACAAACCCCATAGTCAGTGGCTGACCTGAAACACTGAACAGCCTGACTGGGGAGGAGAAAAAACTGGAACATTTATGTTATTAAAAAAAAAAATGTCAAAACGGTGCTATCAGGGTCCATATAGCACAAGAGGAAGGATGGTCATGAAGTTCAAAAACAGACCTGGATATCAGCAGTTCTGGGTTCAACTTCTGATTCTGCCTCTCAGTGTGTAACCATGGACAAGACATTTAACCACTTTGTGCCTCAGTTTCCCCAGAAATTAAATGGTGTTAGTGATACTCTCCTGCCTTTTTGAGGGGCAGTGAGGTCTTTAATGGTCCTGATTCTGTGCAGAAGACCCAGGAGGTGCCCAGCTGTCTTCACATGGGCCTCAGAGTCCAGCTGCACAGATCAGATTGCAGGAAGATTGCTTTGTGATCACAGGATAGAGGGAATTACTCACATGAAAAACATTATCGTCAGCGCCTGAGTCGATATCAAGGTGACGAGTATTTTGGAAATGCTAACAGACTGTAGCAATGAGCACATCCTTGCGCTGATTTGCATATTTCCTCATTCTCTGTATTATAATATGGATTTCTAAGGCCTCCATCCTTGCAGCGTTTGGCCACTATGATACAAATGTATATCTACATTGAGTCCCTCAAGGGAAAGGGGTGACTCTCCAAAGCCCTTCCCGCAGAGTTACTACCATTTACCAAGGGCTGGTCTGCACTTGCAAGTTACATTGGCACAGCTATATTGCTCCGGGGCATGGCTAAGATGCACCCCTCTCAGCAATGCAGCTATGCCCATCTAACTCCCAATGCTCCATCAACAGAGCTAAAGTCAGTCAGGGGGGTGGTGTTCCTGCACCAGGAGAAGAAACCCTGCAGCGTGGGCTGCACCTACACTATGGGGCTATGTCCACGTAGCTATGCAGGAACATTCTCTGTAGTACAGACTTGAAAGATCTCAGTCTAGGCGGAGTTCAGGGGAGCAGTTCCAGTCCTGGCTTCCCCTGAGGGACTGTCACCGAGACGGACCAGGGCCTTGGCACTTCGATCCAGACCTGGGCTTTTCCCCAAGTCCGGGGCGGCGTGTTCAGAGCTGGGGTTCTAGCCTCAGGGTCGTTACCAAGAGAGCCAGGGCATTCGGCCCCCAGTCAGCACTTTCCCCAAAGTGCAGGGGTGGGCTGGGCTGGACAATGGACACAGGAGATGCTTTTCAGAACAGAGGCAGCTGAAAAAGTGTAAGACTGGACAGTAAAAAACACCCTTAGGGGGAGGGGGGCCAGATGCGAGGGGGCAGCTGGGGGTCTGTGTCCGTGCGTCTGTCCAGCTGCACACATCCCTGTCCGTGGTGGGCACTGGGGCGACAAGTGCCAGGTCAGAGCGAAATATTATTAATGCTTCATGAAGATCAGTGTGTCCGTGAGTCCGTCTGTATCCCCAGGTCTGTTTATCTCCCCTCCTCAGCGGTGTGTCTGTCCTACTGTCTTTCCTTCCAGTGTCTGTCTGTCTGTCTCTCCTCTCTGCCGTGCCCTGCCCCGCCTGCACCCTCTGTCTGTCTCTCTGCCCCCCCCCGGCTGTCTGTCTGTCTGTCCTCCCCGCCCCCCTGCACCCTCTGTCTGTCTCTCTGCCCCCCCGTCTGTCTGTCGGTCCCCCCCCCCCCCCTGCACCCTCTGTATGTCTGTCTGCCCCGGCTTCTGTCTGTCGGTCCTCCCCGCCCCGCCCCCCGGCACCCTCTGTCTGTCTCTCTGCCCCCCCCCCCCGGCTGTCTGTCTGTCTGTCCTCCCCGCCCCCCTGCACCCTCTGTCTGTCTCTCTGCCCCCCCCGGCGTCTGTCTGTCTGTCCTCCCCGCCCCCCTGCACCCTCTGGCTGTCTCTCCGCCCCCCCCCCCGGCTGTCTGTCTGTCTGTCCTCCCCGCCCCCCTGCACCCTCTGTCTGTCTCTCTGCCCCCCCCCCGGCTGTCTGTCTGTCCTCCCCGCACCGCCCCCCTGCACCCTCTGTCTGTCTCTCTGCCCCCCCGTCTGTCTGTCTGTCCTCCCCGCACCGCCCCCCTGCACCCTCTCCCCGCCACCCCCCCCGGCTGTCTGTCTGTCTGTCCGGACTCCATTTCCCAGCGAGCCCCGCGGGCTGCGACCTGCGAGCGACCCGGACTCGGGGCTGGCGGAAGCGGAGCCGGGGTCCGGGAGGGAGCGACCGGCGCGGCACAGGTGGGAGCCGGGAGCCCCGGGGCGGGGGCATGGAAGGGGGGCCGGTATGGGGCGAGCGAGGGGGGGGCGGTATGGGGGGCTCGGTATGGGGGGAGGGGAGGAAGGGGGCCCGGTATGGGGGGGAGCGAGGGGGGCTGGGTTGGGGGGGTGGGTGGGAGGCTGGTATGGGGGGAGCAGGGGGCAGAGAAGGAGGGGGGCCCGGTATGGGGGGGAGGAGGAGGAGGAAGGGGGCCCGGTATGGGGGGGGAGGGGGAGGAGGAAGGGGGCTCCGTTGAGGGGGTGGAAGAAGTTGGGGCCTTGGCATGGGGGGAGCGAGGGGAGGGGGGCCCTGGTGTGTGTGTTGGGGTTGTGGTGGGAGGCTGGTATGGGGGGAGCAGGGGGCAGAGAAGGAGGGGGGCCCGGTATGGGGGGGAGGAGGAAGGGGGCTCGGTATGGGGGGGAGGGGGAAGGGGGCCGGTATGGGGAGAGCGAGGGGGGCTGGTGTGTGTGTTGGGGTTGTGGTGGGAGGCTGGTATGGGGGAGCCCGGGTTCACAGGGTACCCACCTGGGTGTGGTTTCTGCCCCCACAAACTGCAAGCCTCAGACAGGCTCAGAATCCCCCCCCCCAGCCCCATTGGCTGACTGGAGCCCCCCCCCGCCCCATTGGCCTGACTGGAGCTGCCCTGCCCCCCCCCCAGTTTAGAAGTCACCCTAGGCCCGTGGATACCCATTCCCAGGCAGGGTGCTGGTGACTGGTGGGCCCCGCCCGGGAGCAGCGGGATGCTGGCTCTGCAAGGAGCCCCGGGGAAAGGTGGGGAGGTCGCTTTGCCCCGAGAAATCAGTGACACGGGGGATCTGAGGGTAGGTCTTAAAACCCTGCATTGTGCGCCGGTGTAGCACTTCAGTGAAGGCTCTGCTACACCGACAGCAGGGCTTCTCCCGTTGGTGGTGTTAATTTACCTCCCTGAAGGCGGGGGGGGGGGAACCCTCCCGTTGATGTAGTGCTGTCCTCACCCGAGGTTAGGTCGGTATAACTGCATCTCTTGTGAAAAATCCATACTCCCCTAAGCGACGTAAGTTTGTAGTGTAGACCTGGCCCCAGTATGCTTGTAACTTGTTTGCACTCTGTGCACCAGTCCTGAAACAGAGGTGGTCCCAAATGGCGCGCAGTCAATCAACTCTTCCAGAAATGTCAGCCCCGGTGCCTGTGCCCAGTTTCCCGAAAGCAACTTTACTCCGAGAAATTACTCTGATAGATTAAGGCAAAGAGCAAACTCTCTTGCTGTTTGCAACAGCTCCCCCAAATTGAGACGCCATCACAAAGCTAACAACAGTACAGCATTTCTTGAAAGACTGAATACTAAGAAAAATAACTTGTAACAGCACCATTGGTGACTCCTGCCATAACTATATTAATCTGAGTCACGGGGTGGTGAGTACAATGCTTAGTTCTTTCACATTCGCAAATAAAATTATTGAAATGGAAGTGCTGGGGAAGGGGCAAGCTGTGATTGATTGATTCAGGGGTAGGCAACCTATGGCACAGGTGCCGAAGGCGGCACACAAGCTGATTTTCAGTGGCCCTCGCACTGCCTGGGTCCTGGCCACCAGTCCGGGGGGCTCTGCATTTTAATTTAATTTTAAATGAAGCTTCTTAAACATTTTAAAAACCTTATTTACTTTACATACAACAATAGTTTAGTTATATATTAAAGACTTATAGAAAGAGACCTTCTAAAAACGTTAAAATGTATTACTGGCACGCGAAACCTTAAATCAGAGTGAATAAATGAAGAGGTTGCCGACCCCTGGGTTAATTAATTAGAGATCCCATGTCTGATTTATTTCTGGCCCTTCATGCAGCTTGAACAGTGAAACTGTCCAGTGTCACTTTCTTTTTTGTGTTCAGGGATCTGCAGGGGCAGGTATAAATCCAAGAAAACCCTCTCCCATAAACTTTTTTGAGAATCTCTTAAAACGTTTCTTTTCATGCTGGGCTTTACCCGCACTCTCTGCCCAAACAAAACCTAAATGCGAGGTCCTAAATGCGAGACACTGTCAAGAAGTTTCAGTGATGCCCTCAACTTGAAGTGTGGCTGGTTTATTAAAAAAAAATTAATTTAAGGAACACTGATAACCTGAGGGTTTTTTTAAACCATTCTTTAAAAATCAGTGCTCTTTTAAAACACCCTTTAACTACCATGTACAAAAATATTTTTTAGTTGCTTAAATAAATTGCAAGGGTTTTTCTCCTTCTCTGATAATATTCATAGATTCATAGATTCTAGGACTGGAAGGGACCTCGAGAGGTCATCGAGTCCAGTCCCCTGCCCTCATGGCAGGACCAAACACTGTCTAGACCATCCCGGATAGACATTTATCTAACCTACTCTTAAATATCTCCAGAGATGGAGATTCCACAACCTCCCTAGGCAGTTTATTCCAGTGTTTAACCACCCTGACAGTTAGGAACTTTTTCCTAATGTCCAACCTAAACCTCCCTTGCTGCAGTTTAAGCCCATTGCTTCTTGTTCTATCCTTAGAGGCGAAAGCGAACCAGTTTTCTCCCTCCTCCTTATGACACCCTTTTAGATACCTGAAAAAGGTATTCATAAGGGTCTTTTGGAAAGGTCTGGGACCAATACCACCTTAGCTTCTCCACACACCTGCTTGCTGCCTCTTACGTTCCAGCTTTGCTGCTGCCACTAAGGTAAACAGCCTCTTGCAAAGTGCTGCTAAATGCACAAAGGAAACAAACTAGAAAAAAGTCTCCAATTGCTTTAAGTTCTAGTGATCAGAGGGGTTACTCGCAACAATGGTAGGTGTGACTTCTCCGTGGATGATGTCCTTCTAATTCCCATAGAACTATCTCTGAGTCTTGTGCTTTTATTAAAGAGGCCTTGAAAGATTATTAAAAGTTGTGCTTCAAAACAGGGGAAATTCCTCCTGCATCCAGCAATTCATTTCACCAAACAGCCACTGGATGGCAGTGGAGTGATGGAAAGGGCACAGATTAGCCAGATCTCTTCCCCACTAACTGTGGTGCAGCTGCCTTGCAACAGCTGTGTTTCCCACTGCCCTCGTGAGCTACTCAGGATCCTAGTTTGCTCACTGCCTTCAAAGTGGGGGCTTGATGACCTCTCTGGTGACATGGAGGAAGTGGGAAGCCAGGTTTGCTCACCCTGCCAGGATCTCTGCCCCTGTTAAGCTCACGCATGCTCCTGGCTTCTGCAATTGCATCTGGCCAGGCAGGTTTGCAGCATGAATCTCAGCACTGAGATGATCTGGGATTAATTGCCTTCCCTCCCGCCCTGCAGATTTTGTAGCCATGGCAGAGCCGGCAGGAACGAAGCCAAAGCGCATCCTGGTAACCGGTGGCACCGGACTGGTGGGGAGAGCCATTGAGAAGGTGGTTGCTGATGGAGAGGGCAGGCCAGATGAGGAATGGATCTTCGTGTGCTCCAAGGATGCTGACTTAACGTGAGTCCTTAAGAACATAAGAACGGTCATATTGGGTCAGACCAAAGGTCCATCTAGCCCAGTATCCTGTCTTCTGACAGTGGCCAATGCCAGATGCCACAGAGGGAATGAACAGAACAGGGAATCATCAAGTGATCCATCCCCTGTCGCTCATTCCCAGCTTCTGGCAAACAGAGGCTAGGGACACCATCCCTGTCCACCCTGGCTAATAGCCATTGATGGACCTATCCTCCATGAACTTACCTAATTCCTTCTTGAACCCTGTTATAGTCTTGGCCTTCACAACATCCTCTGGCAAGGAGTTCCACAGTGTGACTGTGTCTTTTGTTTGTTTTAAACCTGCTGCCTATTAATTTCACTTGGTGACCCCTAGTTCTTGTGCTATGAGAAGGAGTAAATAACACTTCCTTATTTACTTTCTCCACACCACTCATGATTTTACAGACCTCAATCATATCTCCCCATAGTTGTCTCTTTTCCAATCTGAAAAGTCCCAGTCTTATTAATCTCTGCTCATATAGAAGCCGTTCCGTACCCCTCATCATTTTTGTTGACCTTTTCTGAACCTTTTCCAGTTCCAGTACATCTCCAATATCCTTGCTGCACTGGACTCTTCTTTGCTTGTTCGTTGTTGTCTGAAATGTCCCTATCCATTTTGGGGTGGCTTGCTGGGGGAGTGCCCTCACACTAGTTTCTGGAGAGCAGGGTTCAAATCCTCGGCAGACAAGTGAAAATGATGTGGGTGGCGCGGAGGGCTGTGCCTCGTCCGAGGCCCTGTTACAAAACTCCCACACGGTTCTGGAATGACAGGCAGTCTCTTCTCCAGAGATGCCCAGGAACGGAGCTACCAATGGGCGCTGCTGGTGAGGAGCATTGGCAGAGCTGTGTGTGAAGCCGTAGTGCTGGAATAGCAGGAAGGTGCTGTACGTTAGGGTGGAGGTGCGCTGGCACAACTGCATGGCCAGAGCCTGACTTAAGGTGATGCTGTCAGCCCCTTACTTTCTTTCTTCCCACTAAACGTGTGTCTACACAGCAAAAGCTGGCCACGGGCTAGCCTACCTGAGCTAGCAAGCTGAGTGCGTACCTAGGGTCCATGCTGGATTTGCACTATGCCCGCTGTGCTGTCTTCACTGCTATGGTTACCCACTCTAGCTGGATTCCAGCTAGCTCGGGTCGGCTAGCCCATGTGCAGCTTCTGCTGTGTAGACATACCCTAAGTGTGGAGGGTAGGAGAATCTGTCACGGAGTGTGGGGAGACACAAGGCCCTGCACCCCCGGCTTCCTGCGATTCACCATGACGCTCAGGCAGCCAGGAAAACAGAAGGTTTATTTAGACGACAGGAACCCAGTCCAAGACAGGTCTTGCAGGCACAGACAACAGGATCCCCCCCAATTAGGTCCATCTTGGGGCCCCAGGGGCACCACAGCCCCATTGTGGGGTCAGAGCCCTGTCGGGGCTCCCCTCCATTACACTAGCCAGCTCCTGAAACTCCCTCTCTCCTCAGCGTCTCCTCCCCCTGCCTTTGTTCAGTTTGTCACCTGGCCTCTAACCCTTTCCTGGGTTCTCACATTACATGCTCAGGTATCCTCCCTCAAGGCCAGTCTCCCATCCCCCAATGTAAACCATCCTCCCAGGCCAACACTCCCCACTCAGCATTCACAGCCCACATTTAAGAACAGTCCCAGTTCATCTCAGACTCATGTTCACTTCTGGTTTAAACTGGCTTTTGGAGTAGTTGAGACAGCCACAGAATGAGCCCATTGCAGCTGCCTCGCATGTGTTAACGCCGCTCCCCTCCCAGGTGCAGCCTCGTGAAACGAAAGCAAACTGGATGCGTATTCAGAAGTCTGATGTCAGATTAACTGGAGGTGGCTGGCCACATGTGGCGTGTGGCTCAGAGGATCTGCCGGTGACTGGGGTTGTGGGGTTGATCAGGGAGCAGCTCTGTTCCAGAAGAAGTCAGGCAGAGGGCAGGGTGTAAGTGCTTCTATTCCATGGGCCCCTGGTGTAGTGGAAATGCAGCGCGCTGGAGACCCTGAGTGCGTTCAGGATCTGGGCAATGTTGATCCTCACGTAGACGGAGGTCAGGAGTATTGTGCCTTTAAAAAAGGAAATGGTGTGAGTGAGGGGTGCTGTAGGACCATGCCGGGGCTAGGCTAAGGAGATGGGTCCTTTGGGTCTATCCGCTATCTCTGCTGTTGAGCCCTCCATCTGCTGGCTTCCTAGCCACGTGCTGTTTTCGCTCCTGCAGCTGCCATGTCATTTGTAGCACCAGGCAAGGAGCCTGGCCAATCCCAGCCAAGGAAAGTTAAACGATAACCTCTCTTTGGCAATTCAGTCCTTGCTGTCACCGGGTCCAATCACATTCCCCCACGTATGCCACTCCCCGGAGCCCCGCCCCCTTTCCCGGTGAAAGTGACCGAATAGGTCCTGTCTGGTCCATCCAGAGCTTTCATCCTGTCTGGTTTTAGTGATCTGCAGTGGTGGTGTAGCCATGTTGGTCCCAGGATATTACCTTACACGGAGCTTTCCTTTAGGTCTCTCTCTCCAACAGAAGTTAGTCCAATAAAAGATACTGCCTCCCCCCTTGTCTCTCTAATCGTTCTAGTGGTGGCAGCACACACCTATCAAACCCTCATGAGGCAAGAAGTCTCATTGTCCTTGTGCTGCAGGTTTGTTTGACGCTCCGTGTGCTAACAGGAGTGGCATTTAATCAGCAGCAAGATCAGCTTACTGCCTCCTGAGAACAAGGCTGGGAGCCAGGAACTCTTTGAGTTCTAACTCGCCCTGACACTGACTCCCTCTTTGGCCTTGGGCAAGTCACCTCGGTTTCTCTGACTGTACAACGCACTGCTTAGGGGTGCTGTGAGGGCCCGTTAGTTACCTGTGTAAAATGCTTTGAGGATAAAAAGAGCTGTATAACTGACATGCGATGGTGTGTGTAAGAGAAATGGCAGACAGCAAAGGCCTATGAGATCAAAGCTCACCTGTGCCGGGATAGGTACATAACACTCCACAGTGGTTAGGCAGCTGCCGTGCTGTGTCTCCTGCTTACCCCCTTGTTCAGAACTGTCTCAACAGACAGGACAGCGCAAGGTGCTGTTCATCGTATCCACCTGTCGTCTGTATTTCCTTTGGGCCAGGGAGGGTCTCTCTGTTATGTTTGGACAGCACCCAGCTGTCAATGCAGGATTGTTCCTGCCAGCATATTTTCTTTCCTGCTTCTTTAGCCCGTTTCCTTGAGACCCACTTCTTCTGCAGCCAACTCCTTTTTCCTGACGTCCGTCCCTAACCTTTCCTTTTCCATCCTGTTACTCCTAGTTCTCCTCCTGGGGGCTGCACTAAGTAACTCCTCTCCCTCCTCGGGGTTTCCACTTCTCAGGTATTTTTACATTTATTGCTGTTCTTTCTGACAAGCATCCACAAGGCTTTCCCCAGTCGTGGGCGCCACCACGCCGCAGCCAGTCAGCACACTAACGCTAAGCAGCACGTTAGGGCTCCTTTCCTGCCAGCGTTACCCCTTGAGTTTTACCTGACTGGGAATTAAAGGGGACACGGGCCAGCTATTGCCTTCAGCTTCGTTCCCCAGGATGCTCTTGCCACTGCTGTACAGTCGGTTAGTTAATTGCTCGTTAACGGTGCTTGCTGGGTCAAGGGTCTGGCACCAGGCTCCTTCCACGCCGCTTCCCCCGCCATCCGCTCCCATCTCATCGCAGCTAGCCCGCAGCATGGTGTCCAACCGGCATGTGGACAGTCCAGTGGTGGTGACACTAATCTGGGACTTGGGAGATCTTTCGACTCCCTGTGTGACCTTGGGGAAGTCACTGTGTGCCTCAGTTTCCCACCTGTAATTTGGGGATAACAGCACTGCCCTGCCTCCCAGGGGTTGTGAGGCTAAATACATCAAAGACTGTGAGGTGCTCAGATACTGTGGTCATGGGGGCCAGACAGGTACCTAGGATGGCTAGAATGTGCCCCTGAGGGTTCTGTTTGTTGTTTCCTCTCCCCTGTAGGAACGCTGCGGAGACCAGAGCCCTGTATGAGAAATACAGACCCACCCACGTGATCCACTTGGCAGCCTTGGTGGGAGGCCTCTTCAAAAACATCAAATACAACCTGGATTTCTGGGTAAGGGGCCAGGGTGGCAAATGCAAAGATGTAACATCTGGTCCAGCGAGCTGTCACTCTCGCTGCACCATGCCATGTGATCCCCCTTTGCCCTTCCTCCAAGGACTTGGGAGTGCTTTGCAGACATTCATGAATTAACCCTCGCCACACCCCCTGCCTCCAGGCTGTAGGTTAGTGTTAGCACCACTGTAATTGTAGGGAAACTGAGGCACGTGGAGGGCCAGAAATAGAGCCCAGGACGCTCAGGCTTATTAAATGGGTGGATAAAGTCATTAACCCCTTGGGTGCTGGGCCTTCTGACACTGCAGGTGGGCCATGTGAGTGCTGCTGAACAGGGAACCACTTTCCCACCAGGGCGCTTGTGAACTGCTAATGAACTGTCCCCGGCACTAGCCCTGCGTCCAGAGATTAACCCCAGGGCCTTGGCTGGGATGATTCTCTCCCCAGGCGCTGGTGAGTGACTCTCTAATATGAAGGGGTGCAGCTTATTAGCAGCTGGTGTTGGACCCCCTGGCCCTCTTCTCTGAATCACACACACGCACACTAGGTCAACCTAGCTTGGATAGATTTCTCAGGGCTGGCCCATGTGGTTCAGCGGCCTGCAGTCACCTTGCCTGTAGTACAGAAGAACAATCCATGGTGACTACAAGTCCCAGCATGCAATACTCCTCCTTGATCTGAGCAGTCTTCCCTTCGCTCCAGATGGAACGTTGCATTCTGGGATGTGTAGTCTTCATATGGTGGCTGGTGTCTGCTCCTTCCTACTCAAGTTAAGTGCAGTCCTTCAGCACCTGGCAAGTTGCTGATACAGCCCTGGGCTGGGTAATGTGTGGGCCTCCTGGCTCGCTGCTCTGTGTGCGCGTCTCCTTGTCTGGTCTCCCTTCACCTGGCTGTGGATCAGCGTTGGGGAAAAAAATGCTGGTCCATTCCCGGCCCAGCCCAGTAGGTGCAGTGGCTGTGCCTGGGGAGGGGTTGGGGAGCGACCGTATGAAAGGGCTGTGCAGATAGCAAGTCTGCATAGAGATGGGGGCCTGAAAGCCCCATAGCACCAACACGAGCAGCGGAACTCCCTGACCGGGGGGCAGTGACAGCCCTCTGGCAGGAGCTGTGGGTTGGGGAGTGGGGCCCTCGCTGGGTCCAGAGCTGACACGGCCGTGAGAGAGGTGGAATGCAAAGTAAAGTCCAGACCTGAGCGGTTGGAGCTGATCCCACTGCTGACTCCAGAGACAAGCTTGGAGTCTTCCCCCAAGGACTATCCCTTCAGCCCTCGGCCGTTCAACTCTGGTACCACCAGTGAGACTAGCCTGAGAGCTCCATGGCGACCCGTTCCCTGTCCTGAGCCTGTGACGTCAGAGACGGGGCAGGTTCTTGACATGCTGGAAGGCCCGGGTGGGTCATGCGGTAACCGATGCGAATATAACGTGACTCCTAACTCCCCGCTGGATGTCTTTTCCCCAGCGGAGAAATGTGCACATCAACGACAACGTCCTTCACTCAGCGTATGAATTCGGAGTGCAGAAAGTCGTCTCCTGCCTTTCCACCTGCATCTTCCCGGACAAGACCACCTATCCTATCGACGAGTCCATGGTAAGGGACGGCCTTCGGGCTGGGCACACAGCACCCTGCCTTACAACTCCTGTTGCTCACTCAGCTTCGCCTTTGCTCCGCCCAGAGCTGTGGCTTAAGCACAGTAACATTGGTTAAGTTACCGTGCACCTTGGAGGGGGAGATCATTGGGGGCTGCCTCAGTGCATCGGGTGGACAACTTACTGTGATGCCAGTTACACTGATCTGAGAGAGTGACAGCTGGTCATCTTGGCTCTGGTCTTCTTTCCCACTTTGGTTGGCTGACTCGGTGGGTGGGTGGGTGATGGGGAGAGCAGAGCTGACCCTTCGGCTAGCGTCCTGCGTGGGCTGGGATTCCTGCAGCTCTCTGATGCAGGCCTGTGCCGTAACCAGTCAGCTGCATCCTAGTTCTCTGCACCGCCGTGGGGGCTGTCCCTCACTCATTGCACTGATGTGCACGTGGGGTCGGGCAGAGTGGGGCGCGCCTGCCTTGCTCGACAGCGATCCCTCCGGCCAAACAAGGAGCAGGATCATCAGGTCCAGTGCAAGTCCTGTCCCAGCCTCCTCGGGCAGCCCTGCAGCACGGGCTCAAGAGGGATAAGGGGACATAGAGGATTCCTGCCATCTCTGCCTGCCTGTGACTTGTCTTTGATGCGAGCTGAGCCCAGGGCTGGCAGGTGGTGACAGCTCCCCCTTCAGCAGATCGAGGGGCTCCAGGAGGCTGCTCTCCCTCTCCGAACCCAGGATATGTCTACGCTGCACAGCTAATCTTGGCTCTTACCTGGGTTCTAGCCTTAACACCAGCCCCCTCCTCCCCACTGTCCACCTTCAGAAAGCTCTGGCCTGGCCTGGCCTGGGGGGTGCTTTAAGCCTGGGCTAGCTGACCCAGCTAGGAGTATAGTATAAGTCAGAGCCCAGGATCTGGGCTGGAACCCACCTACTCTGCAGTGAGGATGCAGGCTAAATCACGCGAGTGCCAATAGTCCTCCAGTGCCTTCCCACAATGCCTTCCTGAAGGACAGATAAGTTCTCTTGCAATTGACCTGATTGATGGGGGCAGGGGGGAAGAATCCTAGAGCGTCTCGTCACAAAGAACCATGGGATACTCCCCCCAAACACACACAGGCAAGTGCAGAGACAGCGAGGACATGGGGGCACGGGGAGAGCTTTGCTGTGTGGACGCTCGCACTCAGGTTAGGCTAACCTGGGTGTCAAGCTCCCGTGCAGACATAGCTTCCGTTTATTCTCCATACGCTCCTTCCCCCTGGAGCCAGGCAGCAGAGGTTGAAACCCCATTTTCATCAGGCTGACATTACTTTTCCCAACCGTGCCATCTACTGCGTTTCCCCAGATTCACAACGGGCCCCCTCACAGCTCCAACTTCGGGTACTCGTACGCCAAGAGAATGATCGACGTTCAGAACAGGTATGGTCCATCCCCTCCCCACTCCGCCCGAGCCCCAAGCTGTGTGGCTCAGGGGAGGGACTTACACAGTCCGTACATCTCTGTAAAGACCTTTGGGATCCCCAGATGAAGGACTGTATAAATATTATCACTGTCACTATAGGATAATTCCTTCCCCCTGTGCTCTCTGACCTCAGCGGGCACAAGGAGTGAGGCTGGGGGTGGATGGAACTTGCAGGGGCCCCGGAGGGGCTGGCCGGCCCCAGTTCATTTCCCTAAGCCCTGCTGGAAGAACAGAGTTAGGCTCTGATACACGGAACGGGGACAGTGACTTGTGCTCGCAGCCCTCAGCTGCATGGAACAAGCCACTGAGCTAGTCACTCACCTACCCTGGCCTTCTCTCCCGCTTCTCCCAGGGGGTATTTCGAACAGCACGGCTGCCGATTCACCGCCGTGATCCCCACCAATGTCTTCGGACCTCACGATAACTACAACATCGAGGACGGGCATGTCCTTCCGGGTCTGATCCACAAGGTGTACCTGGCAAAGAGTGAGTGGGGAGCCTTCATTCAGCTCTCAGCTTCATTGTCCACCCAACAGGGTTTTGTTGCTAGGGCTATATGGGCAGCAAAGACCATTCCTGCTGTGGGTAGGGAAGTCATGTGACTTTTTTGCTCCTAATGAAACTGTGCCATTCTTTGCATCCTATCCCTAAACTATCTGAAAGTGTTGCTGTGTGTTGTTACACAAGTGCCATGTTCCACCCCAGAGCTTGCTGCATTTCTGCAGTGGGTGAATGGATCCTCGCGTGTCCCTTACCTTTTTCAAATGTGGGTTACCTGGCTAATAGTGAAGTGCTTGAAGAGGCATAGCTGAAGGGGCTACTGTAAATTATTTGGTTTGCAAAATCCTTTTCTCTTTCTGATCTTCGCCTGGCCGCCTGGTGTGCTATTGAGGTTGCTGAGGAGACGGTGTTTCATATCTGCAGATATGTTGAGTAGATACCATTTAGCGCTGGGCTAAGAGGATGGTCGAAGCTTGGTCCATCCAGAATGTTTCTACATATCTCAGTGTGGAGGATTGCTGTACTGAATTTATGTACGCAAAGCAATAATGTCCTGGGAGTTTCTGGCCCTCATTTAGGAAGGGGGTTGCCCCATGAGACGATATGGGCTCGATTGATCATGGGGCTGATTTCCTAATGAAAGCATTAGGCATTTAGTAAGCACAAGTTGCCCTTTGCTGCAATTGTAAGTGGCGACGATGTAGCTTTCTGTAGAGCTCCACAAGCCCACATGCATCACCACTGAAATGCAGGTGCCTCTGGGGTGGAGGACAGCCGCCAAGTGAACACCCAACTGTGACTGGGAGACGGAGGGGAATTTTAGCTAGGATGCTAGGGCAGATCCCTCCCGTATGTGCCATGGTTTCATTAATGGACACACACACAGAGGACCCCAGGTCATGTCTCTCTCTCTCTCTCTCTCTCTGCATGGAACTGATCCTCAGGTACAAGATGGGCTTGGGGGAGGGGCAGGAAATGGGAGGGTTAACCCATTGGTACCCAGAATGGTCTGCATCCAGGCTGCAGTGTCACGTTTTGTGGAGTCCATTGGGACCCTGTGGGTTTTTTCTACTGTACAACTAAACCTCCCTGCCTCTAACGAGCCATGGATGGCTCCGGGCAGCCCTAGCTGCAGGGTTGCTAACAGGGTTTTCTGCTATAGTTGTTGGATGGTAAGTTCCTGAGAGCCATGATGGTTGGATTCCTCCCTTCTCACTTGGCTCTAGGCTGGGTATCGCCCCTCCCTGCAGGAGTGAAACTAGCAAGTGATTTCTGTGCGGTGTCAGGGAAGGGGTCCATGCTCAAATCTCAGCCATTGAGGAACAGAGAAGGGCCATTCTGACTCCATGGTGTGACAGGTTCCCCCAGGATGCCACTTGGAACTGGGGTACCACTGAGCTGCCTGATCCACCAGCCTGGGCTCCCTTTATACTGTGCTGCTGTGACAGGCTCTCAAGCCCCCACCAGTGCGCACACAGGTAGGGACACACCCAGCTGCAGAAACACACACACATGCTGAGATCAGCTCTGTATGGGAAGGCTCAGCTAAGGGATATACAGCGTAAGATCATTAAATTTGCCCCCTCCCTCAATGTGGAGGAAGGTATGCAACAGCCTTCCCCCGCCTCCAGTTACAAATTCCATAAACTGGTTTTAGAGAAAACAACACCAAGTTTATTAACTACAAAAGGTAGATGTCAGGGATTATAAGGGATAGCAAACAGATCAAAGCAGATTACCTAGCAAATAAAACAAACATGCAATATAAGTTTAAGATACTAAAGAAACTGGTTACATATATACCTGCCCCTGGAAATTTCCACTACATGCATCCGATGAAGTGGGTATTCACCCACGGAAGCTCATGCTCCAATACGTCTGTTAGTCTATAAGGTGCCACAGGACTCTTTGCTGCTTTTACAGATCCAGACTAACATGGCTACCCCTCTGATACTTGGTTACAAGAAGTAATTTCTCACCCTAAATGTTGTTTTAGGCAGACTGCAGAAACTCTTGAAGGCCAGATGCACTTGCTTGCAATTTAAAACTTCAGATATTTCATTCACGAGCTAGACAGTCTTCCAGCCTGGAGTTAGTCCTTCTCCCCTCATTCAGTCTTTTCTTTAGATGTTTACAGCTCCCCTCTTGGGCTGGGATTCAGTCAAGAGGGAACCATGATTATGTCACTCCCCGCCTTAAATAGGTTTTACCTATGGCAGGAATCCTTTGTCTTCCAGTGTGATTCCCACCCCCGGTCAGTGGAAAAATACTGGTATGATTCCTGGAGTCCAGTATCAGGTGACTTGCTCACATGACCTTGCTGCCATAACTCAGAGTCGGTTTGCAGCATTCCTCTGTGGGTGATAAACATCTTCTGAGACCTCTTGTTCTCTCTCATGGCCCTTCCTCACAGCGAGCTATCTAGACTGATTGCATTGTCTGGCGGGTGTCCCCCAGGTGTAAACACACTTGTCATTGATACATAGTCAGTATTCCTAACTTCAGATACAGAAATGATACAGGCCTATAAATAGGATAATCCTATTCAGTAAATCATAACCTTTCCAATGATATCTCACATGATCCATCTTGCATAAAATACATCATGGATCTGCTGTAATTATATCATAACAATATCTCTGAAGAATGTGGGGCGTAGTGTCACACATGGCTACTTACAGCCCCTTACGTCGAGCTGGAGCATGGCATGCTGGGATCTGTAGTCTCCGGGGGCTGCACCTCGGCTTTAGAGAGGAAAGCTGGCCTGGCTTTCTGTTGCACGAGGGTGTTTGGATAGGGGGGTGGGGGGGAACCTGTGGTTGACCAGGCCAATGCTGCAGTTGGAACATCCACTAATGGCCGTTCTTGTGATTGTCCCACAGAAAATGGCACGGCTCTCACTGTCTGGGGGACGGGAAAGCCCAGGAGACAATTCATCTACTCTCTGGTAGGCACGGCCTTCACGGAGTCCAGCCCGTTTGGACTGGGCCCAGAGCAGATTTCAGACATCCTGACCCCATGGCTGGGAGAATGGGTTGCTTGGCCCTGGGAGGCTGGCAATTAGCAGGGTGTGGGAGGTGTGTTCTGATCGGCGGGGGTTGCTGGCAGAGGGGACTCTGAAGCCATGTGACCCTTTGCAGCGACACGCTGGCATGTGCCTAGGCAATCTGAAGCCCTGGCCTGGGTGTGCTGTTAGCTCCCTGCACTCAGGCACAGACTGTTACCGTTATATGAGCCACGTAAAGCTGCTAAAATGAGCAAGTGTCTCTGACAAATAACGAGCAGTAAACCTAGGACAGGTCCCAGATTGCACATCCAACCCTGCACACTAGCTGGGGAGAGGGGTTCAGCTTGGCCCTGCCTTGGCAGCATGCGGGTGCGGGCTCTCGGGAGCTGGGCCTTGGCAGAGGCCGCCCTTTGGGAGGTATCATGGTTCTCTGTTAGCTTGGCCATGTCTACCAGAATGACTGTGTTTATTCCTGCCAAGCCAGGGCTGGGGTCTCTTTAAAGGCCCCCTTTAAAGCAAGGCTCAGAGGGAGGGAGCTGGCAGCTTGGGGAGCGAGAGACTGGAGCTGTTCCTGCTTTGCCCTGCTGTAGCAGGCTCAGCTTCCTGGCAACAGCCCCCATACAACATCCCCGGCCTTCAGCAAAGAGGAGCTTGTGTCTGTGCCCTGAGCTGGGATCCTGTGGCTCCCGGGAGGGGAAAGGGAGGAGACAGAGGGACTGAGAGCTGCTCCTTTGTGCCCACAGGACCTGGCACGGCTCTTCCTCTGGGTCCTAAGGGAGTACGACGAGGTGGAGCCCATCATCCTCTCAGGTAAGGTGTCCCCTGTGCCATCGCTCTCCCTCTGACGGTGTCACAACCCTGGCCCCTTTGGCAGATGCCCTCAGCTTGTATTGCAGCACTAGGAGGGGAAGTCCCGTGTCCCCACTGCTCCCCATGCCGTCCTATCTGCTTCTGTAGCTGGGTCAGTGCAGAACGTCCCTCTCCTCAGTTCCCCCCACAGGCTGACCTAAAACCCGCAGTGGTGGCACGAGGCGGCTGCAGGCTCTGGTCTCCCACCCTCCCGTCTCTAAGGGGAGGCAAGTGGCTACGAGAGCAGGGCGGGCGGCGATTTGTGGCTGGCACCAGGGGCGGAAGAACTGCCTAGCCTCACCCTTGCTCTCTGCTTAGTGGGAGAAGAGGACGAGGTCTCTATCAGGGAAGCTGCGGAGAGCGTCGTGGAAGCCATGGATTTCAAGGGAGAACTCATCGTATCCTTTTACAAATGGCTGCTCCGACGCCCGGCCTCCCTGAGCTGTGCCTGGCTCTCAGGGTCCTTGCCTGGCACCCATTCCCCGCACTCGCGTGCACCCTGGGGAGGGGGAGAACTGTCGTGTCCAAACAGCTAAGGCTTAATTCCCCGCTGATCCAGTGCAAGATTATTCCCTGCGGCATGTTCTCCAATGTTCGGTCTGGTCCAGCGTGAAATGGCTCAAGCGATGGGACTCCCCTCGCTTCCCGTGGGTCGGTCTCCGACTGGAGAACTTGTTCCATGGATGTTCGATCCGTGCTTGGAAGTTGGGGCCATGGAGGTCTCTGCGATCTGATGGTGACCCTGGGGTCTCCTTGGAGACGGCGGCTTCCATTCGTGGTGCAGCTGAGAGGGTGACCGCAGTTGCTGCTCGCACGGGACGTTCCAGGTTTGGCTATGGGCCCCCTTTATTGTCAGCCTCTTCCCTGGAAACAGCGGGCGCGAGGGCTCTCCCTCCTGTAGGATCTCTCCACTCACCCCTGCGCCTGGCTGGTCAGGACTAACCAACAGCAAGACCTTGTGGTTAAGGCCCAGGGTCTGCTGGCAGGACCGAGACAGCTGCAAACCTTACAGAAAGGGACACGCAAAGTAGACCTTTGCTACCAAGGCCCCAGCTCTTGTCCTGCCTGGCTGCTACCAGTGGGGGTCGTCCCGGAGTAACAGTAGCTTCGAACTCGGCAGAATTCCCGTTTGTTTTCCCTTACCCCCCGCGGTGTCCAGTTTGACACGACGAAATCCGACGGCCAGTTCAAGAAAACAGCCAGCAACGGCAAGCTGAGGCGGTGCCTGCCCGACTTCCAGTTCACGCCGTTCAAACAAGGTAAGGCCGCGCTGGTCAGGAGTCGTTCTAGTTCTCCTGCCCCTCGGTGGGAACATCCACTGCACTGCATCGGCTGCGTATGTCTGATCTCACCTCTGCCCTCCAAAGGAGTCGGGTAGGGTTTGTGGGGAAGGCCTTCTCCCTCCCGCGGGTGCTGGGAACTTGGTCCCACAGCCTCAGGCATCACCGTGGTGCATGCACCACGAATGCAAATGCAGCGAGTGTCTAAAGAGATGCTGTGAGAAACCCCTGTGAGCAGAGGCAGCAGCTCTGGTTGTAGGGGCAGGACAGTGCAGTGATTGAAGCACTGGCCTGGGGGCTCAGATTTTTGGGTTCTGTTCCCAGCTCTGAGACAGCCTGTGACTTCAGATGGGTCACTTCATCTCCCTGGTCCATTTCCTCCTCCTCTGGCATGGCGACAATGATTCTTCCACTCCTAGCTCAGTAAGCAGCGGCCAGTGGCACAGCATTAACTGGAGGGAGGGAGCCGCCGCTGGTTGTGCTGCTTCAGGCTGTATGGGGGTCTAACTGCCTTCCCCCTTCCCCTCCAGCTGTGAAGGAAACTTGTGACTGGTTCAACGTGCACTACGACATCGCCCGGAAGTGACCAGCACACCAAAGCCGTTGTGATTATCGGAGGTTCCTCTGAGACTCAGGGTTTTCCTTTGCTGGAGCAGAGGAGGGGATGCGTGAGGTAGTTTGGGGCTGTGAAATGATGCTGGAGATAAATTCTACTTTGGAAAAGCTGTCTCTGAGTGGGGTGGGGAATGGAATTGGGGGCAGAGAGATCCTGAATGGCCAAATCACAGATAAGCTCAGCAAACATGAGTGAGAAATGTGTAGCATTAGGGGTGGAGATACCCTGTCTTTCTCTGTGACACAGGACTCACACTACTAGTCATCTCAGCCAGCCAGGGGCGTAGAACTTTGTGGGGTGGAATGGGGAGAAACTCTCTGTTCAGGGATCAAAGTGAATCTTTGTTAAAAGGTTCCAAAAATGCAAAGACTGAGGCTTCCCCCGCAATGCTTCCAACATCCCTCCCTGTGGTTATAAATATCCCAGGAACTGCAGCCTGAAGAGCCCCTCACGTTCAGCTCTAGCTTCGGTCAAAAGGCGTTTAGGAAGGGAAGTCTTGCCTAGTGAGAACCCTCTTGGGCTTCCCCCAAAGACCACCGCCCTGGGAGCGGCCGGAGGGTTGGACCTGAGGGTTGAGGTACCTGGAAGTTTACATGCTGCCTTGGCATCATCTAATGAATATTTTTTAAAATCGACAGAGCCCCCTCTCCATCAGATCATCACTGTTCTCGCTGGATCCCTTATCTTGCCCATGCTGTTGTCACCTCATGTTAAGCTGTAATTGGTCAGGCTGCCAATCAAGTGTAAAGCAGTCTGGAATTAGGTTCAGAATAAATCAAAGCTGATTTTTTTCCCTTGTGTTTATGCTCTTGTAAAAACAAGATGCAGAGCGTTAATCCTGAACCAGAGCTTGGGCAGCCCAGCTGTATGTCACGTTCCTGGGACACTCCGTCTCATTGCCAGTGGCTGGTGCTGCTCAACAGTGAGGGCTGTTCATTATCAGAAATCTTGCCTTCTCCCCCAGGGTTAGAATGGCAGAGTGAGGCTCTCCTGCAGTGCTCAGACTGGGGGAGATAGGTAATAAAAAATAATAGATAATAATTGGAGATATACCAATCTCCTAGAACTGGAAGGGACCTTGAAAGGTCATCAAGTCCAGCCCCCTGCCTTCACTAGCAGGACCAATTTTTGCCCCAGATCCTTAAGTGGCCTCCTCAAGGATTGAACTCACAACCCTGGGTTTAGCAGGCCAATGCTCAAACCACTGAGCTATCCCTCCCCTTGATAAGGGAGCAAGTGTCCCTCCCTGTCCCTGTAACTACTTATTGTCACCAATGTTTGGAAGAAGTCAACAGGAATGTCTGCAGGCTTTCTAGGGTGTCCCTGTGGCTCAGTGTGGACTTGTCCCCAAGAGGTTCTGGTGCTTGGTCTTATTTTAAATCAGGTGATGGAGCTTCCAGTGCTCTCCAGCAGAGCAATGAGAGAGGACATGATCTCTAACTAAAGTAGCAGCAGCAGCTGTAAGTCTTGTTGCTAACCATCCTCTGTGAAGGTGCTCCCATCACCTACCCTGGGAGAACGTGCAGTCCCCTAGACTTTGACAGGAAGCTTTCCTGGGAGATGCCACCCCCATCTGCCATGAGTGGCTGCAGCTGAGCAAGGGCTGGCTTGAGGTGTGCCCATGTTCCACTCCCCTAGGCCAACTGCTTTCCCCAGGGCCTCTTTCAGAAAGGGAAAAAGCCCAGCTGTGTAGCTCTTACAATGTGACACATTCACTCTCCAGCCCCTGTTACAGCCTGTCTGGCTGCACCAGCAACTCATGGACTATTCCAAGACCTAGGGACAGGCAAGCTTTTTGTGGGGGAGGGGTGTTGAAACTCTCTACACCTCTGCTGGCATTGAGCATTGCCTTGGGAGCAGGTGGGCACTAAGCCAAGGCACCAGCGAGTTTAGCATTAGAGACACTCCCACCCCTTGGTTCTTCCAGCGGCTCTCGGCCCAAAGCATCTTTGACAGTGTGGGGATGGGTCAACAGGCAGGCTCAGAGGCTGGGGCTGCCCTCCCTCCCCTTCGCAAGGAACAGCAGCGGCCCATTGGTTTGCTGCTACCCCTGCACTGACCCAAGCCCCGCACAGCATGCAAGGAAAATCCCCTTCCACCCCTGCCTGTTGGTTCAGGCTCTGCAGGGGTCACGCAGGAGAGAGTTTTCTCACAGATGTTTCTGGGGACATCAGTGCAGCCACCACCTCTTCCTGGTGGCCATTCTAACAACCCCCCCCCTCTGTCCCTGTCTCCCATAGCCCTGTGTTGTGAGCCTGCCCTGGGGGGGTCAGGAACTCACTGGCCACGTGTGGGGCCTCAGGCGCCCTGGTCCCTGGCTGGGTGGGAGCAGTTCTGGGGAATCCCGCAGTGCCCACATGCTGCAACTGCCTCCGCTGACAAGAACCGCCTCTGGCACCAGGCACGCCAGCCCTACAAGTCTCCAGCAGCTGCACGGTTCCAGGTGCTGATCCCTGCTGGTGGTGCCAATGCAAACACCAGCGCATCTCTCGCGGCTCTTGGTAACAGCTATTCAGGACTAACAGCTGAGTGCTGCAAGGAGGGGCTTTGCCCCTCCCCCATCTCCACCCATGCTTTAGAGAGGTCATAGCTGCAAAAAAAAAATCTGCTAGTGGCTGCGTTTGAGAAACCCTGGGCTAGGGAATTTGAACAGCTGCCTGTTGAGGGAACAAGAGGGCCCATAGCCCAGCTTTAGCGTTGCTGCCCATCCCTATTCTCAGGGCGAGCTAGCATCGTCCTGGGCCCCAGGCTTCACTGCTGTGTGGCTGGAGAGAGGGGTCACCCCAGAGCTCTGCAGCCCTGTTCTCCTACCCCCCACTGGCCAGAATCACCCTTACTTTCAACTAGCCAAAGTGCCGGCACGTTGGAACAGGGCCCAGAGGGAGGAAGGTGGGATAGGAAACAGCCCCAAGCCTCAGTTTCCCTCTCCCCCAGGTCAGGTTTCCTACCACCCCCCGGTGCAGTAAAGGAGGTCTAGCCAGGCCTACTTTACCCAGTGCGTAAAGGTTCATGGACTGTCCTCAGGGCCTGTCAAATTGTTTGAGAAAAAATATTTAAGGAGACAGGGAGTTAATTGGAAGCACTAGAGTCTCCTGCTGTGACTGGAGGACTGTTACGATCCTGGCAGATAAACAAGGTACAGTGGCCAAACATCAGTGGACTAAATGTGTGTTGGAAATAGGCCGAACTGGCAAACAAAATCAGGAGGGGCTGGGCTGTTCCACCCACGGCTCCATTTTGGGGCTAACTCCCACCCACCACCTGAGAGGTGTGGCTCTTTCCTCCCCCCCTCCCACGTGTCCTTTTTCTTCCCCAGCTTATTTTCTTCTTTCCTGTCCCTCTTTTCCCCTTCTGTCTAGGGAGAGTCTGGCTCAGCCGGCCACCACGGCTGTAAGTCTGACCAGCAGGAGGCAGCTAAAAGGAGTGCCCGCAGCAGCCTGAGAGTGGTACAAGTTTGCAGGGTCTCTCGGGGGCTACTAAAGCCATGAGCCCTGCCTTGTTTTTCCAGCAGTAAGGTTGCAAATAGAAGTTAGCACTGGAAACAGAAGCTGCTTTCTCTCTCTTTGCTGCTCCTTCCTCTCCCCTTGTGTGTAGTCGTCTTGTTTTGGCTTCTAGGAAGTGAGATCAAAGTTTAACAGCAGCAACAACTTCCCTTTTACCCCAATGAAAAGTTATTTGCATCTTTAATAGCATCTAAAAGACTGCTAAAGGGAGCGTGGGGGGCTGCTTCCTTCTAAAACCTCTCTCGAGCGAACGGAGCGGGAACAAGGGGTGGCGTGAAAACGAAAGCCTGATTTTGTGTTTTACATTTCAAACGCTTGAACAGTTTTTCCTTCTGGATCTGTAGTAAAAAGTTAAAAGAATGGTTAGTGGTGGGTTTGCCGTGGTGCGAAGCAGGCTGAGGTCTCTGTATACCAAACCCCACACCTTGGTTAATACTGTTAAAAGTGTTGACAGGACCCTGACTGTCCAACATTATTTTCATCTAAATTAATACAACCCCATCCCCATTTAGCCAGAGGTTGGAGCCCCTGTCCACAGCCCAGGAACTCTCAGGTTTCTTTTGAGACAGACACGGAAATCCCAGCAGTAGATAAACGTTGTTTATTAAACCAATGTGCAAACAGCAGATTTCCATATAAAACTTGGCTACCAACATGGCACCTTCTTACCCCAGGCATCTTTACTGACAAGAGGTTTGTCCCAATGGTGCTGAGGGAGCTGCAGTCTGTGCTGCCGGCTCAGCTAAACCCGGATGAGTGTCTCAAGGGCTGGCAGAGGTGGAGCAGGCCAGAAGAACCCAGCTGGAGCTGGGCAGCTGTGGCCACTAGAAAAGCCAGCTTGGACTTGTAAACAGAGTCCACTGGCTCCTGAGTCAGTGTGAACGTAGAAGCTCCTCATCTCCTGCAGTTTTCATGGGGTGAAGCATTTGAGACACGTTGGAACATTCACAGAGCAGGGTGGTCTATTTAAAATGGGGCTTTCCTCAAAGAAGCTCCATGAGACCCTAGAAAAGCTGCCAGACAGGGGCTGCCAGGCCCTCTGCAGACGTAGTCCCTCCATTCAGACGTACACATTAAAATCAAAGGCAGTGTTTAAAATAATGCCACAGAATGGCTGTTGCTGAGACGCGGGGGTGGTGCCCCAGCTGCACTCCAGGAGTCCACAGGTCCCTGGCCAACCACCCAAGGTCCAGACTAGCCTAGCGGCTGCACAGGTTCGACGGCGAGCCCCAAGGCTCAGCTGGTGTAGGATACTTGTCCAGATACATGAACGTGGCAAAACTCCTGTCCGGGAACAGCCTTCTTCCTGCATGGCTGCCCGGCCTTGGTGATGCCCTGGCACAGGCGTCGCGGAGACATCGAAGAGGTGGACCTGGAAGAATGGTGAGACAGGCTGATTATACCTGCAGGTCTAGAGCCCTGTGGATCAAGTGTGGGGTCAGGTCAGCAACCACCAGGCTCTCACCAGCAGCAGGGGGTACCCCAGAGCTAAGGGGGGGGGGTGTCTCTGGGCAGCAGGCCGGGTTTGTTGGTAGCTCCAATGGAGAGGAAGTTAAGCTGCCGAAACAGCCACCCTAGGCGAAGCCAGCTACCAGTAATCAATGCTTCCAGCCCCTCCCTGCATCCAACTCTCCCTCCACCTGGTCCTCATCTACCATCCCCCCAGCTCCTCCCCACCTGCCTTGCTCTTGGATTTCACCCCCTGGCTCTCTCACTTCCTCCTCTCAGTCCCCCACACTCATCCTCTGGGCCGTCCGCTTGGGAGCGGACAACACCCCGCTTAGGCACACTTCCTCGCCCTGATCTCGCCATTCCACCTGCAGCCCTGCCTCAGCTCTCCCACTCGCCCAAGGGCTGTTCATGTGCCATACTGGGGCAGACCAATGGTCCGTCTAAACCTGTATCCAGTCATCTGACTGGCCAATGCCAGGTGCCCCAGAGGGACTGAACAGAACTGGGCAATCGAGTGATCCATCCCCTGTTGTCCACTCCCAGCTTTGCCAGTCAGAGGTTTAGGGACACTCAGAGCATGGGGTTGCATCCCTGGCCATCGTGGCTAATAGCCACTGAGGGACCTGTCCTCTATGAATATATCCAGTTCTTTTTTGATCCCTGTTATAGTCTTGGCCTTCACAACATCCCCAGGCAGTGAGTTCCCCAGGCTGACTCTGCATTGTGTGAAGAAGTGTACTTCCTTTTGTTTGTTTTAAACCTGCCTATTCATTTCATTGGGAAGGGGCAATAACACAGTCACTTTCTCGAAATCAGTCATGATTTTATTAGTTGTCTCTTTTCCAAGCTGAAAAATCCCAGTCTAACTTCATCTAGTCTTTTTAATCTCTCTCACCAACCTGCTCTCCCTGCAGCTGAGTTCCTGCATCGCCGGGTCTCTTTCAGCACCATCCATCAGCCCCCTCCCTCGCGTCCTGTCTCGTGGCCTTTCTGTGCCTTCCAGACCCGCAGTGTTGACGACGTCTCATCTGCTCTAAGCCCTCCCCTCCCCTTCTTACATTCATGCAGTAGCTGATTTCTGTCCACGAATCCACTCTCCTCCACCCATGACTCTCTTCCCTCCTCTCCCCAGGTCTGTCCCACCAACCCTCAGGCCTGGCTCACCCCCACTATCGACTGCAGAGCGTCTCTGACTGGTGGAAATCCCATGACTTCCTCCGCTGCGGATTCATTCTCTCCTTCGGTTCTGCCATCTATGTAGACGGATGCCTCCACTTCTCTGACTACACTGAATCCCACGCCCACAGTGCCAGCTGCATTTCACCACCTTGGACTCAAACCTTCCCTCCCCGCCACTCCCGCTGTTCTCCTCCTGCCCAGGATCGCGCCAAATTCTTCCAAGAGAAAATTGACAAGTGGATGCAGCCTTCTCCTTCCCTCCTTCCCCATCAGACGCAGTGTCCCGCTCTCCTCCTCTAACCTCTCCACTCATCACCCCAGTTACCTCATCCCATCACCTGATCTCCCTCGTGCCCACTCTCCTCCGGCTCTTCCCCTCACAATACAAACATGCTCTAGCTTCTCCCATTAAAAAAAAATCCCATTTGCCTGTCCAACTACAGCCCGATCTCCCTGTAGTTTCTAAGCTCATTGAATGCACTGTCTAGTATCGCTGTCTGGGATTCCTCTCTTCCAATTCCACCCTACACTCCCCCCTCCAATCCAGCTTCTGCCCCTTACACTCCACTGAAACTTCTCTTGCCAGAGTCTCTCAGAACCAGCACTCCATCCTCATCCTCCTTGACCCACCAGCAGGGGCGGCTCTAGGTTTTTGGCCGCCCCAAGCAGTCATGCCCGGGAGGCGCCCCGGAGCCGCGGACCTCCCGCGGGCATGACTGCGGAGGGTCCGCTGGTCGCACGGCTCGGCTAGACCTCCCGCAGCTGCGGGCGGTTCGCAGGTCCGGCGGCTCCGATTGAGCTGCCGCAGGCATGCCTGCGGGAGGTCCAGCCGAGCCGCGGGACCAGCGAACCGTCCGCAGTCATGCCTGCAGGAGGTCCACTGGAGCCGCCGGCCGAGCGTCCCCTCCGCAGTCATGCCTGCGGCAGGTCCGCTGCTCCCGGGGCTCCGGTGGACCTCCCGCAGGCATGACTGCGGCAGGTCCGCCGGCCCAGCCTGCCGCCCCCCCGGGAAAGGGCCGCCCCAGGCAGGAGCTTGCCCCGCTGGGCTCTGGAGCCGGCCCTCCCCACCAGCCACCTTCGCCATGATCCTCTTGTTGAAATATTGTCCTTCCATGGACTGCCTACCTCTCAGTCGCTCCTTCCGTGTGTCTTTCAGAGAAATCCTGCTCTAACTTCGTGTGGGGTTCCACGGGGCTCTGTCTGTGGTCCCCTTCTCTTCTCCCTTTACACCCTATCAATGGCTAATCTCATCTGCAAACACAAATTCAACTACCATTCTTCTGCTAGTGACTCACAGATCTACCTCCACTCCAGACTTGGCCAGATTACAGTCTCCACCCGGCTCCGACATCTCCTCATGGATGGAATCATAGCACCATCGGTTTGGAAGGTCCCTCAAGAGGCCCTCAAGTCCAGCTCCCTGCACTGAGGCAGGACCAAGTATACGGGGACCATCCCCGACAGGTATTTGTCCAACCTGGTCTTAAAAACCTCCAGTGATGGTGATTCCACAACCTCCCATGGAAGCCTATTCCAGCGCTAAACTCCCCTTATAGAGTTGGAAAGTTTTTCCCAATATCTAATCAGATAAATGTCTAGCCATCAACTCAGGTGCAATATTGCTAAACCAGAGCTCTTCGTCTACCCTCAGCCCCCATCCCAAGCCCTCCCCGATCACTGTGGACAATCCCACCATCCCGCCCATCACTCAAGCCCTCCCCGATCACTGTGGACAATCCCACCATTCCGCCCATCACTCAAGCCCGTAACCTGGGCAGCATCTTCAACTCAGACCTCTCTCTAGGTCCTCGCATCCAGGCGGTGTCTAAATCTTGTCGATTATTTCTGCAAAACATCTCTAAGATCCAGCCTCTCTCATCCATCCACACAGCTAGAACTGTGGTCCAGGCTGTCATCTCAATTACTGCAGCATCCTTCTCTCCGGCCTTGACAAATGCAGTCTTGCCCTGCTCATACCCAGGCAGAATGCTGCTGTGAAGATTATTCTCCTAGGCTGTCACTTTGACCACGACACCTGTCTCTTTGGATCCCTCCACTAGCTGCCTCATCTCCATTGTATCAAACCTAAGCAGCTCGTCTTCACCTCCAGGGCCCATCACCACCCTATCATCTCATTCAGTATCAAAATGCCAACATCAGCCTCCACCCCCCTCTTGCTAGATTTTCAAACCAATAACTTGGTGCTTTCTCCCGTGTTGCCCCTTGCTCTTGGGAGAAGCTTCCGCAAGCACCCAAAAAGCCACCTTGTTATCGTCTGTCAAAACTCTCCTTTGCAGCGAGGTCAGAAAACTTGAGAACGAGGCAGTTGGCGCGTAGAGATGACAGCCCATCACGCTGATCAGTGTTGTCTCACAGTGTCCTTGTACTTCCCCATTGGTCTGCCTCTAGCCACTAAAGCCAGGGACCACTTAGCAAAGTCAGGGCATCAGAAGCCAATGGCCTCGAGATTAGGAGAGAGAATGCAGCATTTAGTCCCTAGAGGGAGTGGCCCAGCTTGTTCCACTTGGAAAGCAAACCATACTCCTGGGGGAATTTGGCATCACTGCGCATGTGCAAAATTCACGGCCCCCGCAGATTTCTTTGCTTCCCCGCAGAAAAATGGCTTCTGACAGTGAACCAAAGGGAAGCTGCAAGAGCAGTCATGTGCCCCCTCCCCAGCAGTGCAGGCAGGTCGCTTTGGGCACCCAGAGCAGCTGGTAGGGATGTAAATCACCGCAGGGTGGGGAGATTGGACAGTCATGTGTGTGCATGCGCACGAGAGAGACAGACACACACACACTGGTCCCTCTCGCTCGCTATTAGAGCACACTCGGCGTGGAGGGGCAGGGCTTTGGGGCGTTTCTGAAGAGATAGAGCAGGCTCAGTTCCCTCAGGCAGAGCAGAATGTAGCAGCCTGCCTGCTTAGTGAATTGTTCCCGTTGCTCTTAGTGAGTTTCCCCAGGAGTATAAAAACAGGTATAAAAATTTTAAGGCTCCTTTGCATTACCAGAGTGGTGCAGAGGACAGTATGGCTTATGGAGCTTTAGTGATTAGAACTGGTCTAAATTCTTGGACTGAAAAAAAATTCCCATCAAAATGTGCTCCATGAACTCTCTGGAGATGGTCAGTAGCCAGTGTAAATTGGGAGTTTGAGTGCGCAGCCCTTGCTTGCTCTTCAGTTGCCTATGACGCAACTCTGAGCACATGGCTGCATATATTTGTTGGCTAATAACTAGAAGTAAAGGGTCAACATTAGCTACTTTACTGTTAAACAGAGCAGGGTTGGTGATTTCCTCCAATGCTCTCCACTCCCACTCTCCATTCACTGTATTGTAGTTTAAATACAACTACCAAAATAATTGAAAGCAGCTTGATTATATTGTGTAATTGACAAAAAATATGCAGAATTTTAAAATATCGTGTGCAGAATTTTTTCGGCACAGAATTCCCCCAGGAGTAAAACCAGCAGCCATGGGACAACTGTCGCCCAGAACGTGTCTGCAGCATTTCTCTCCTCTGCCCATCACGTAGGTCAGGCCACCCTCGCCTGGGGATGGCTTATTGCACCATCCGTCACCCCTTCTCTTAGAGGCAGGGCCGGTTACTAGCAGGAATAACCCAGCCGCAAAGCATCCCTTGGGGATGCCAGCGCTGGCCAGCAGGGATCAGTGAAGCGTTGCGCAGAAGGAATCCGCCGCAGCCTGTTCAGAGAGGGGAGCAGCGCGCTCTACTCACATGTCGCTAGCCATGGACTGGTCCGGGCTATAGGACCTGAAGTCAGAGAAGGGCTCGAACGCGGGGTCCAGGTGGCGCCTCTCCAGTGTGGCCTGTTCGGGAAAGAGCGAGTCACGTGTGGCGCTGATGAGGAGGAAGACAAGCTCCCCGACAGCGAGAGAACCAGCATCACCTGCAGGCCCAGTGCCAGAGCCCCCCCGTTGCTACCGAGAATCTGAACACCAGCTGTTGCTCTTGCTTCTAGAGCAGCGAATCCCCGCAGGGAAGCGTGCCCAGGAGCTGTGGCTCGGAATTTATGGCCCAGCAAGAGGCTGCAGCACCATGCAGGGTGGATCTGACGGTGCTTTGGCGGTAGTTGCCGGTCTGATCCATCGCAGCCCTCAAGGCCTGGCTGTTGAGGGCACTGATGGGATCCCCTGGAACCTCCCCCTTGATATCCCCAAGCGGAGGCAGGATTAGGACGTGCCAGGCCCTTGCCCCCTGCATGTCGATTGGTCACTTGGTGCAGAACCGGCTGCCAAGACAATCCCAGCCTTCCCTCCCCATCCCATCATGTCAGCAGCTAGAGTCCCTGTCTCTGACCCTGCATGCTGGATCACCAACCCCGGCTTGAGCAGTGTCACACGCCCAGCCACCCCCACACCCTGCTACCACCCTACGAGCTCGGGAACCAGCCATGCACAGAAGCAAGTTGTGTTGGTAACACGGCCCGGGAAGGAGACTCTGGACAGGTTTCCACCCACGGCTAGGTCAGACTCCCCAGGCGCAAGTCCTGGCCTGCCCCAGCTCTTGGGTGCTGAAAACCCTCCCTCGTCCCCAGGCCAGCACCCCTTGCACCAGACCCACTCCCAAGCCCTTTTAACAACCAGTTTCTGTCCACCCACATCCATCCAAGAGCCACTCCGGATCTGAAGGGTGAACCAGTTACTGCAGGACCTCAGGGTCTGGGTGAGAGCTATGGAAATTCCCAGGTCAGTCACTTTCACGGGGACCAGGGTACGAGACAGCAGATCTTCTCTTCCCACCCAGTGACCCAGCTGGGGGAAGCCCGCAGGCCCTGCCTGCACTGGCCCCCTGGCCGGGCTCCCACGCCAGAGCCACATTTGCCCAGCTCGGCTGAAATCAGCGGCTTTGTTTCTGCCGGCGTGAGCTTGGCCCCAGCACCGGAATGTGCAGACCGGCTTTGGGGAAAATGGCGCCCTGGGCAAACTTGTATTTTCACGCTCCTGGCCCCCAAGTGGGCAGCCCCCCCAATGCCCCTGGCCCCCATAGGCTTCCCAGGCTCCCCACCCTCCTGCACCCCTAGCCCCTGCACTGTGCCCCCTTGGCCCATGTGGGGAAAGTAACCTGGAGGCACAGAGCCCTGACATTGCTCCTCACTCCCCCCTCCACAGCCCCCTGGGGGGCCCAGAGGAATGTTGGTGGGGGGGTGGGGGGATCAGTAGCTGTGCATCACCGCTCAGCCCCTCCCCCCATTCCTCCGCTGGGAGAAACCTGGATCCCCCCCCGCCACACGCACACGCAGCGCTCCTCTGTGCTGCCGCACGGTGCCCCCATGACCATGGTGCCCCAGGCAACTGCCCAGGGCCCCCCCAAGGCCAGCCCTGAAGCTGTGCCTTTTAATGCTCTCTGCCCCCCATGCCTGCAACAGCCGGTGCCAAGCCGCCCAGGGCACTGGGGAGAGGGGGAGGGGCCCCTCACAGCACTGGTTAGTGATGCACAGCCAACGTCCCCAACCCACGTTAACCAGAATGAATGGAGAGACCCCGGGGGCATCTCGGCCGACAGCACGGACAGTGGCTCCGATTACTGAAAGCCTGTTCTCCCCTGTCCGCCTCTCCCCATCCCCACTCTCCTGCCTGCCTCTCCCCGAGCCCCATGGCGGGCAGCGCCAGCCACACACACCCCTGCCCCCCTCTCCCCGAGCCCCATGGCAGGCAGCGCCAGCCACACACACCCCTGCCCCCCTCTCCCCGAGCCCCATGGCAGGCAGCGCCAGCCACACACACCCCTGCCCCCCTCTCCCCGAGCCCCATGGCGGGCAGCGCCAGCCCCACACCTCCCTGCCCACCTCTCCCCGAGCCCCATGGCGGGCAGCGCCAGCCCCACACCCCTGCCCGCCTCTCCCCGAGCCCCATGGCGGGCAGCGCCAGCCCCACACCTCCCTGCCCGCCTCTCCCCGAGCCCCATGGCGGGCAGCGCCAGCCCCACACCCCTGCCCGCCTCTCCCCGAGCCCCATTGCGGGCAGCGCCAGCCCCACACCTCCCTGCCTGCCTCTCCCCAAGCCCCATGGCGGGCAGCGCCAGCCCCCCACCTCCCTGCCCGCCTCTCCCCAAGCCCCATGGCGGGCAGCGCCAGCCCCACACCCCCCTGCCCGCCTCTCCCCGAGCCCCATGGCGGGCAGCGCCAGCCACACACCCCTGCCCGCCTCTCCCCGAGCCCCATGGCGGGCAGCGCCAGCCCCACACACCCCTGCCCGCCTCTCCCCGAGCCCCATGGCGGGCAGCGCCAGCCCCACGCACCCCCCCGCCTCTCCCCGAGCCCCATGGCGGGCAGCGCCAGCCCCACACACCTGCCCGCCTCTCCCCGAGCCCCATGGCGGGCAGCGCCAGCCCCACACACCTGCCCGCCTCTCCCCGAGCCCCATGGCGGGCAGCGCCAGCCCCACACCCCTGCCCGCCTCTCTCCGAGCCCCATGGCGGGCAGCGCCAGCCCCACGCACCTGCCCGCCTCTCCCCGAGCCCCATGGCGGGCAGCGCCAGCCCCACACACCCCTGCCCGCCTCTCCCCGAGCCCCATGGCGGGCAGCGCCAGCCACACACACCCCTGCCCGCCTCTCCCCGAGCCCCATGGCGGGCAGCGCCAGCCACACACACCCCTATCTGCCTCTCCCCGCCCCCACTCTCCTGCCTGCCTCTCCCTGTGCCCCACAGCAGGCAGCGCCGGCCACACACACCTGCCCGCCTCTCCTTGTGCCCCACGGCAGGCAGCGCTGGCCCTGCCCCCAGTCTCCTGCTCACCTCTCCCTGTGCCCCACGGCGGGCAGCGCCGTTCTCTTCCCCCGCACCCCACCCCACCCCCCACACACTCTCCTGCCCGCTTCTCCCTGAGCCCCCCAGCAGGTAGAGTCAGCCCTGCCCCCACTCTCCTTCCCGCCTCTCCCCAAGCCCCACGTCGGGCAGCCTCGTTTCCCTCCCCCCCATACTCCTGCCTGCCTCTCCCGGTGCCCCACCATAGGCAGTGCCAGCCCTGCCCCTGCACACGGCGCCAGCTTCCCACCACTTACCCGCCTCTCCATCACCTCCTGCCTGCTGGCGCGGCTCAGACTGATGCGGCGCAAGTTCCCGATGGGGACGCAGGGAGCTGGCGGAGCAGCGGCTCTCGGCTGTGCCTTCCAGCCTGTAGGGGGCAGCGGCACGCCCCCATCCCGAAAGGGGTTTCCCGTCAGCGGGGACACCCTCCCCAGGCAGGAGTCGTCTGCAACACATTAATGGCTAGCACAGCGGGTACACTGGTCAGTCCCCTCCAGTACCCGGCTCCTGCGCCCACAGACAGGCTGAGCCATTCAACGCTGGAGCCCCAGGAGCGCGCCTATGGCTCTCAGCCTCCCTACCCCAGCCCACCCGCTACGGCACAGCCCCTGTGCGTGCAGCTCTCCAGCCACATGGGCCTGGCACACACCCCAGCCCTAGAGGCTCTGCCGTCTAACGCACGGGGCTCTGGAGCGGTTCCTGCCACATCCCCACCGCGGCTCAGCTGGAGAGGCTGCGGCCTCTGGATACTGCAGAGCCGACGGGCTTTGATGAGCAGCAGAGAGAAGTCTCACTAAGGGAGCTTTAAGCAGCCCAGCTGCCTAAGCCAAGGAGGGGGAAGGAAGGTCCAGTGGTTAGGGCTCCGGCTTAGGACATGGGAGACCGGCATTCAGGCCCCAGCTCTGCTGTGAGCTTCCTTCAGCAAGTCACCTAAGCCTCCTCCGTGCCTCAGTTTCCCATCTGTACAATGGGGATAACAATGCTTCCCTGCCACACAGGCGTGACGATAGATACGTTTAGAGTTTGTGAAGCGCTTTGAGATCTACGGAGGAAATGCGCTCGGTAAGAAACAGGCATTCACTGTTACTGTTGTTATTTAAGGTATTCAGGCCGAGTGCAGGTCCCTCTACAGACTGGGTGTCCAAGCTCTCCGGGGAGGTGGGGGTGATTGTCCCATAGAGGGATCAGGTCTTGCATCGACAGGGTGGGTAGATACTAGTGCTCTGATACACCCCAGCTCCCAGCCAGCCAGGGACAGGGATCTGCTCTCTTCAGACGCAGCATGGCGGAGCGGGGTTTGCTGCAGCGCTCTGGCACGCAGCAACGTGTTCCCCAGGCACCCTCCGTACTGAACTCATCTCACTTACCCTGCAGGTAGCCCATCTCCTCCAGCTTGTTCAGCTCTTCCCGCAAGAGGCCGATTTCACACTCCCTGCCAGGGGAAGGATGAAAGGTTACAAGACTCCATCACCAATGACATTTCACCCCAAGTCCTGCCCAGCTAAGCCCCTGCCCCATTCCCACCCTTCAGAGCATGAAGCTGCAGGGTGTCCTAGCCGGGGGCGCATGTGTCCCCTACAGACCAGATGGGGAGAGCCCTCTCTGCACCAAGCATCTGATTTAGTTGGGGATTGGTCCTGCTTTGAGCAGGGGGTGGGACTAGATACCTCCTGAGGTCCCTTCCAGCCCTGATATTCTATGATTCTACGATCTCTCTCTCATCATCCTTTTCTTCTATGTGCATCAATTTGTAAGTTTCAGAAGAGGTGTCCCTGGGTGCATGTGCATTAGGCGACAGAACAACGAAGAGCAGACGTGCCGCAGACACGTGCCCAATCCTCAGCCCCTTCAGGCCACAGCTGGAAGAGCAGAGGGGCCTCCCGCCTCCGTGGCAGATTGATCCTGCCAGACAAGTGGGTGTAGAATGGGGGAGTGAGATCCAGAGCCGGGGCGCCCCGCCCCGAGGAGAGGACACACTAGACCTAGATGTGCACAAACATCCCAGCTGACGTCCACTGGCCTGGCCACACATGGGAAGATTTGGTCCTCAATACCTGTGGGGGCATCCAAACCATACCAGGCTTCCGACACCAGCACCCGCACCCGGAGCCGCACGCAGAAGCGGGACCCAAGGCACTGGACAGCTGGTGTAACACGCCACTAACACAGCCAAGCATGGGGTCACCCTAGGACCCAGCTGGGAACCCCCCTGCACAAGGGCTATTGCAGGGTGAGCTCTCTGCTGCCACCCAGAGGCTATTCGGCACCAGCGCACCCCTTCTGCAGCCACTGGTGACAGGTGTTCACTCCTTCCTGCTGACATGATGCTGCGGCTGGGGCTGGGGATCGTGCTGCCGGCTACTACGGCAGCACATGTGCTCCCCAGAGGCTGGACAGCAGCATGGCGGCAAGCAAACCAGCATGGCTGCAGCCAGCCTCTGTGCACCATGTTAGCCCCCAGGGCTGGAGGCTCTGGGGCGCTGCTGCTCAGTTTCCCAGTCTAACACAGAAGGACCTGGGCAAGCAGCAGTCCACGTGAGGCTGCTTGTTGCTCTGCACCTTACAGGCCTGGGTGCTCCTGCTGCAAAGAACTCCTGGGTTCCATTCTCGGCTCTGCCACTGAGTCATTGCATGACCTGTGCCTCAGTTTCCCCCATCTGAACAGCCAGAGGATGTGGTGTAAATCCCGACCCAGAACACACCGACCCACATCAAGCCTGGTATGGTTTGGATGCCCCCACCCCACTGCACACAGACCCCCATGGCGGGCAGGGAGTGTGGAGGGTGAGATGCTATATAAATACCAGGCATTCTCATTACCAGCCTCTTCCCCTGGGATTAGCTGTAACCCGAGTCAACGGACAATCCCGGGCCTCATGTGAGAACAGGGCCACAAACCCTTCCTGGCACCCGACACCGGCCTTGAAAGAAGGCGGCTTTCGAGAGCACATCACTAACTCACTCGACTGGACATGCTAATCCGGACACTCACTAATGTGCGATCAGAGGCCATTTGAAGCGACCTTAGCAGAGAACCGAGGAGGGAAGCTGTTAAATGGGCACATCTGGCCATGCACCTGTTGTCCCCTGCAGTATCCCATACAGGGCTCCAGATTTACCTTGGTTAGCCACGTGCTGGTCCCACCTCCCCGCTCCTACCTGTCAGGGGTGGAGGTGATATGACAGCGGGGACCATCCTTGAGCTCTGCTTCGGGGGTGCTGGCCCCCACTGCCCTCCGGGGAGTCGGCGAGAGCGCCAGAGGCAGCTTCCGGCCCCTCGCGCTCCGGGCGCAGCAGCACACGCTCGCCAGCAGCCAGTTACCTACAAAAACGTGAGCAAAGCCGGAGCTGGGGTCAAGTTCAGAGCAGCGTCCGGCTAGCACAGAAGGGGAGCTGGGGGGTGGGCTGACGGACCTGTGGATTCAATATTTTGTTGGAGGAAAACTTACCTGCTTAGAGCCGGGGGTCAGGGTGCCGGGGGCTAATTCTGGCACTACCACTGACGCCTCGGGGTCTGCGTCCCTGCAACACGGGGGGTTCTGACCCACCCCGCAGGGGGCTGTGGGAGTTAGCACAGGCTGGCGGGAGGAGGAGATTAGCTGGCAAGTGTAACCCAAGCTGACAGGGCGGCTTTGTCCCGCTCTGGTGGCTGGACAACCTGAGCTTTCCAGGTCAGTGGGTGGTGGAAACTGACTGCACCAGCAGCCACAGGAGCGGTCAATGGTCTAGCTCAGGCCTGTTTACCCAAGCGTGGCCAATGGCAGGGCAAACTCTCCCTACGCTCTGCGCCGGCGTGTCCCCAGCTCGCGAGCCCACTCCAGAGCGGGGCTCTGTCTCCGTGGCCCATTCAGCCCTTGGCCTCCCTGCGCAGGTCAGGTCCTGGTTCCAGCGATACAGGAGAGGGGGGGAGCCGGCTGCGCTCACCGGCGACAACGAGCACCAGGAAGAGCGTGAGGGACGTGAAGCCCAGGGAGACGGCGTGGTTGAGCTCGGAGAGCGCGTTGGCGATGACCAGGACCAGGAGCACGGCGCGGGGCAGGCCTGGGGTCTGCAGGAAGGTCATGAGCAGAGCCGAGAGCAGGAAGTAGGCAGTGTGCAGGACGCAGGTGCAGGCGGCACCGAGGCTGACTCCTGCGAGACAGAGAGGGATGGGGAGACGGGCGAGCGGGCGCTTCGCCCCCTGACAGATCCATGCTCGACCAGCGCCATCTCCCGGCTGGTTCCTGCCAGCGGAGTGGCCTGGGGAGAGACGTCTCCTCCTTGCAATGTTCCCCCAAGTCCGGGGGCAGGGACACTACACTGCCCAGCTTCACCCAGGGTTTGGGGGGCTGCGGGAGGGGAGGTCACCACTACGATAATTAACGAGGGGTAGGCGGCATCTCTGCTGCAGGACCTGCCCATGCGGCAGCTTGCTCAATCCATTGCTACTCCCGCCAGCCTCTGACACCCATTCCCGTCGTACCCTCTCCGGGCTGGGACCCTCCCACACCAGGGGGCCAGCGGCTCAGGCCCTGCGATCGGACAGAGGGGCGTCTCCTCCTTTGCAAGTGCCTCTCCCACCCTTCCCCATGACACCTCTGAAACTCCCTCGCCCAAGGCCCATGCTCCCTGCACAGCAGACAAGGGCCTGGAGGCTTTGTGCAGCCCCAGCTGGGGAGGAGAGCGGGAGACCAAGCCCAGGGCTCCAATCCAGGTCTCTGAGCGCAGGGAGGAGAAAGGCCGTATGCTGCCTTATTCACTGGCCACATCCACCCCGCTGAGCAGTGGGCGGTCAGACCCCCTTCGAAGCCCGGAGTCGCTGTTCGGTGCCACAAGTCCCCTCCGGCCTAGGCTGGGCTGCGGAGCCCACCCTGGCGGTGCTGCAAGCAGAGAACCAATCCCTTGGCTGGCCAGTTCCCAGCCCACAGCCACCGAGCAGCGTGTGGCCCAGCGAACTCGGGTGGGAGGAGGCTGCTCAGCTCCTTGCTGCCCTGCGATGCACGTTGCCCCCACCCCCAAGTCACCTGCCCAGCCAATGAATCTCTGGATGTGCAGCAGCCGGCCCTCCACGCTGCTCTGCATGTGACCCACGGCGTAGAGCACCAGGCCCAGGCTCTGGTTCATCCTGTGCAGCTTCCCCATCAGCTCGTCGTAGTACAGGGCTGTCTGGTTCTGATAGGCCAGGAACAGCGCCAGGTTGGCCTCTGGGCAGAGAGGAGCAGAGGATTCAGCGCCAGCGTAGGAACCCAGCTTAGAATGGTGGGGAACTGTCCATCACGGGCAGGCCTGCTGGAGCATCGCAAGCCAGAGGGAGGCCCAGGTGGGATGGCTGGGGTGGAACTGGGCTTTGATTCCCTCTAGGGGTGACACAGCCTGGCATTCGTATTAGGATAGTAATTTAGTTTAATATTTTGCTGAGTGAGTCTATGATGTTACTTTATAGTCTATTATCTCTAGTCTATTCCTGTTCCTGCCAAATGTCTGGGGATTTCCTTTATCAAGTTTAAAATGTACGGTTATTGCCACTGTATGGTTCGCTTCTGCCTCTCCTCACAGTAGGCACAGCCTAGCTGAGGCTGGGACACTGCAATTACAGGGTAGATCCCACATTGAGACAGTTTCTGTCGGATCTGCCAGCACCTCCAGGAAACTGGGAGGGTAGAAGTGAGAATACAGGGTGGGTTCCGGAGAGACACAAGGGAACACAGTTCACCAGTGGTTCCAGCCTCCTCCCGAGTAGCTAGGTCAGCTGTGGAGGTGTTGGTCTCAAGCTGGATCAGGGCGAATTTGCAGGGACCAGACCGTCAAACACATGACAGCTGTTAGTCAGGTTGCTTAATGCGCTACCGGTAACACTCTGCTATGACAGCAATAAGTGTGGTATAGGAACAGTATCGAGGGGCACAGTGTAGTGTATGAGGAATTTGGGAAAGGGTTAATGAACTGGAAATATATGGTTTTTAAATGAAGATCCAGGAGGCAGGTCCCTCTGCCCTTGATGCAGGAGAATGTCACCCTCACAGCCCAATTACCAGCTGCCAGGCCCTCTCCACTCCTCAGCCTGTGCCCGGTTGTGATAACGGGGCCTACGGCTGAGAGCGAAGGTGCGTGCACCTAGAACACCGCACGTGCACGGGGCAAAAGGGACAGGGTGAGTTGTCCCAACAAAGAGGCCGACTGATCTAACTCGAGGCCTGTGGTAAGCTCATGCCCGGTCAACGAGAAAAGTGCAAGTCCTGACCGAAACTGGTGTGTTGGAAATTAAGCCTGGATGGGGGCTGGGGGACAGGGGGGAAACCGCCCCCTGGCCTCTGCCTGCTCTGCTCCCCTGGGAGCCGGGGAGCAGAGCAGGCTGGGGCCGAGTTGCTCAACTTACCACACGGTGAGTGCAGGCCTGACCCCTGCAGCAGTTCTCCGGGGAGTGGGGGCAGGGCAGGGGTGGGGTGGGGGCTTCGGAAAGGGGTGGAGTGGGGACAGGGCAGGGGCAGGGGCTGGAGCAACACGCAGCTGCGCAGGGCACCAGGAAATGTGGTTCCCCAAATTTCCTGGTGCCCTACACAGCTGTGTACTTTGCGTATGGGTAGGGACGGCCCTGGCTACGTGCCATTGTGGGCAGTCCCATCATCCCCTCCCCTCCATACACTTATCAAGCTCAGCCTTGAAGCCAGTTCGGTTTTTTGCCTTGTGTCTAATAAGAGTCTGGCTTAGATGGACAAGGCTGGATATTCTGCAACACGCTGTAAGACTGACCAGGAGGAGGCAGCTAAAAGCCGTGCCCCGAAGAGCTCGATGCGGGTACAACCTTGTCGGGCCTCTGAGTGGCTGATCAGACTGTGCTGGGCCTGTACTTCTCCAGCAGTGAGACTGCAAGTGAGCGTTAACCCCAGAGACAGAAGCTGCATTTTCTATCTCTGCTGTTCTTTTCTCTCACCCTTGTGTGTGCTGCTCTTGGCTTTTAGGAACTGGGATCAGACTTTAACAGCCGCTATAATGCCACCTCCAGCCCAGCTAACAGCTCTTCTCCCCAGAAAGGACAGTTATCTACGAGACTGTCCAACAGGGAGGGGATTTCCTTCTAAAAAGCTCTCTCCAGACAAAGGGAAAGGGATATTACAATGAAAAGCTGATTTAGTAACTTACATTGATTTCCCTTCTTTTTTTGAATCTTGATTAAGAGGATGCCTAAGGGTGGGTTTGCCCTGGGACCAAGCAGGCTGAGGTCTGTGTGTACCAAACCCCGAACCTTGTTTAACCCTGGGTCATGTTAACACCTTTGGCCCTGAGCCCCATATATTCCAGCTCAACAATACACCAGCCCCACCCACGCTGGCCAGCAGGGAGCAGCCTGCCCTGCCAGCAGCAGTCACGGTACCTATTTTGGAGTAGACCTCCTGGGCTCGCCTTTGCATCTGGGTGAGGTCGGTGAGGATGGCTCTGTGTCCTTGCTGCAGCTCCAAGTCCTGGTCATCTAGGTGGGTGCTCACGTTCTCTGCGGGGGAGACAGGGCAGAGCTCAGGTCCTGGCAGAAGCTCCCGTGAAGCCACTCCCCATGTTAAGTGTCATGCACGCCTGTGATCTAGTCACCCACCAATGGTAAAAGCCTCTTAGCCTAGGTGAGCAAAGATGCTGCAGAGGAGGTCACACTGTGCCTCCCTCTTCTAATCAAACCTAAGTGCCTCCTTCCAAACCTAATGCCCACATACGACCTCTACATGCGCCAAGAGAAGGGGAGGGCAGCAGGGAGAGGCGGGAGCCACACGGAGACTGCCGGAGGGTCAGGCTGCCAGACAGCATCATGCTCTCCCGCACGGGAGCTGGGCTCATTGGAGCAACCAGGACTTGTGGAGGTTCTTGCTCATCCCCATTTTACAGCCAGGCTGACTGAGCCATCACACGATCCAGCCACTGGATTCGCCCCGAGGTCCATGGCTCAGGTGGGAATCAGATGTTGGGTCTGTTCCTGGCTCCTGGTCCTTTGCTGTAGCTTCCTGGCTAGCTCAGGGAAGGGGAGGAGTAATGATAGAGGGGGTGGATCCCCTCAGCTGGGAACAAGGGTGGAAATTTCTTCTCTGGGACTCACGAGTCAGGTTTAGCCACAGCTGGCTCAGTGGGGCCCGGCCTGGGTCCCTGAAACTAACGGGCACCAGCATTGCCGCAGGAGCATTAGACACTCTAAGTCAACGGCTCCTGAATTTGTCCATCCCTTTCCCTAGCATGTCCTTCCACAACCATACTCCTGTGACTTCCCTTTTCGATCCCAGGTCCCCATCCCCTAGAATCACCCTCTTAACATAAGAACGACCGTACCGGGTCAGACCAAAGGTCCATCCAGCCCAGTATCTGTCTACCGACAGTGGCCAATGCCAGGTGCCCCAGAGGGAGTGAACCTAACAGGCAATGATCAAGTGATCTCTCTCCTGCCATCCATTTCCACCCTCTGACAAACAGAGGCTATGGACACCATTCCTTACCCAGCCTGGCTAATAGCCATTAATGGACTAAACCTCCATGAATTTATCTAGTTCTCTTTTAAACCCTGTTATAGTCCTAGCCTTCACAACCTCCTCAGGCAAGGAGTTCCACAGGTTGACTGTGCGCTGTGTGAAGAAGAACTTCCTTTTATTTGTTTTAAACCTGCTGCCCATTAATTTCATTTGGTGACCCCTAGTTCTTGTATTATGGGAATAAGTAAATAACTTTTCCTTGTCCACTTTCTCCACATCACTCATGATTTTATATACCTCTATCATATCCCACCTTAGTCTCCTCTTTTCCAAACTGAAAAGTCCTAACCTCTTTAATCTCTCCTCATATGGGACCCATTCCAAACCCCTAATCATTTTAGTTGCCCTTCTCTGAACCTTTTCTAATGCCAGTATATCTTTTTTGAGATGAGGAGACCACATCTCTACACAGTATTCAAGATGTGCGCGTACCATGGATTTATATAAGGGCAATAAGATATTCTCCATCTTATTCTCTATCCCTTTTTAATGATTCCTAACATCCTGTTTGCTTTGACTGCCTCTGCACACTGTGTGGACGTCTTCAGAGAACTATCCACGATGACTCCAAGATCTTTTTCCTGATTAGTTGTAACTAAATTAGCCCCCATCATATTGTATGTGTAGTTGGGGTTATTTTTCCCAATGTGCATTACTTTACATTTACCCACATTACATTTCATTTGCCATTTTGTGACCCTTCCCCACACCAGAATCTCCCTTGACCCTCTTTCTCACACCCTTTCCCCCCAAAACCACACTCTTAACCCGCTTTTTCCAGTCTCATGACCCTCCTCCCCATCAGAACCACCCTCTTGTGTAGCTGGGAACCCCCCACACCACCACCTCATTTAGCAAGATGGGAAGTCAAGCCCCTCCTCCCCCCGACAGCTGTTTGCAACCTCCGGAGAACCCCTGCTCTAGGGAGACGGGAGACGCTCCATGCCCTTGTCTCCCTGTTCTCACCCATCCTCTTGGTGATGCCCTCAATGAGCTGAGCCACCTGCTGCTGCCCGCTGGCAATCAAGGCCTTCTCCTGAGTCAGCTGCTCCAGGTTGCTGTGGATGGAGGACTCCATCTCCTCCTGGCCGCCCTGCAGCTTTTCCTGCTGGAGCAGCAGCTCATGCTGGCTGCTCACCACCTTGTGCAGGGACTCTGCTGTCAGCTCTTTCAGTTCCTCCTGGCCGTCCTGTTAGCGAGACACTGACTCAATCAGCAAGGTGTCAGTAGCGGTGCAGAGACTGCAGTGGTGCATGCTGAGGACTAAGAGATTACAAGTCCCAGCATGCCATGCTTAACAGTGGAGCATTGCACGCTGGGATCGGTCATCTCCCTCTCTGCATCAAAGACCACGGTGGCTGTGCCCTACTGTTCACTCCGCCCTTTGTTCATTGGCTCAGACCTCTTTGGAGCCACCCACCCGCCACGACCCACCTTCAGAAGCCTCATGGCCTCCAGCTGACTCATGGCGGCGGAGACCAGGGTGTTGACCGTGTGCTCCGTCCGGCGCTTGAACTGCATCTGGCGGGTGGAGTAGCAGACGGCGCGGGCCCGGTTGCTGACGATGTGGTAGGCGTTCCAGGTGTCAGGGTCCATGTCAGCAGTGCATTCTGCGAGGGGCTGGTTAGAAAGACAGCCAAGCAGGACTAGGTTCAATAAGGCCACAGGAGAGGGCCCTTCCCAATGCCCCTCATCCCTCCTAGCCCAGGAACTGCATGGCAGTACTCCAGAGAAAGCAAGAGGGGACCTGATCATGGCGTATCAGTAACTTCTCAGGGTTTTATAATCCAGCAGAGAAAGGCAGAACAAGAACTGAAGGCTAGGAGCTGAAGCCAGACCAAATCCAGCTGGAAAGAAGACCCATTTTTAACGGTGAGGGTGATTAGCCATCGGGACCAAGCTCCCCAGGGATGTGGCGGATCCTCCATCTCTCGGTGTCTTCGGATCCTGACCAGCCTTTGTGGAAGAGATGCTTTAGCCACACCCATGCTGCTGGCCTCGATACACGTGTAAGTGGGTGTACTTCGACGTGCTGTGACATGCAGAAAGTCAGGCTGGATGAGCAAATGGTCCCTTTTGGCTTTAATCTAGGAAACTATGAGAAGCAGGTCGTGAAACGGCAAAGCTGTCCTGGGTCCCCACAAGATAATAGCTTCTACAGCTATGGACAGTTTAGGACTCAAATAATAGGACCAACCTGGGTGAATTATCCTCACAAGCAAGACCGACCTAGTCTCACACAGCTGAAGCACTATTGTGTGAGACCAAAGTACCCTACCATGGGCAGATCTCAAGGGCAGATAGATGCCTTGCATAGTGGGCCTTGCTGCCTAAGATCTAGCATCGGACTGGGAATCAGGAGACCCGAGGTCTATTCTTGGCTCCACCACTGACTCAGCATGTGACTGTACACAAGTCACATCCCTGTGTGCCTCAGTTTCCCCTCTTTAAAATAGAGCGAGTCGCACTGACTCACCTTTGCAGAACATTTAGAACCCTAAAGCTGAAAAGTGCTATGCAGGAGCTATTCATCACAAATGGATTGACACAGCCCTGGTGTGGGCGCACCTGGGATTTTGTGCTCAGTCCTGGACACCATGGGACTGAGAGAGACTGTGACACTGGAGGGAGTTGGGGAAAAAAAGCAACAGACGTGATCAAGGGCTGGAGGGAAAGAGTATGCAGGGCTACGTGGCTAACTGATAGCGAGCTAGGCAGACGATATGCCTCACATTTGAAAGAGGAGCACCACAGAGGGAGAGGAATTACACAGGGCAATACCCACGTGTGAGACGGGATGAGATAAGGAGCGGGGATACTGCGTAGCGAACTCGCCGGGGCTGTGGAACCCAAGGCAATTGGCAGGAGACCCATTTTGGGATAGTGAAGAGGCTGACGGCACAAAACGCGCCAAGATCCATCGTAGGAACCAGTCCTGCACTGGGTGCAAGATGGACCAGTCACAGTCAGCCTAACGGGTCTTCACCTCTCACACCCAAGAGGTTCCATCATTGAAGCTACGCAAAATGCTCTTGGCCTCGCTGTCCCGATATCCCAGCGATGTGCAACGAGCCAGTCGGGAACATGAACCAAACTAGCTGTGCAGCCATCCCGGGGGATCAGCACCCCCAGCCCATCACAGCCCATTTCAATAGCTCCATCTGTGCAGGGGGAGAAGATGTTTGTGGGGGGCAGGGGGAAGGGAAGATGGGTGGGGGAGAAGGGTGGCTGCGGAGCGAAAGGCGTCAGCAATAGAATATGGAGACCTCTCCTTTCACCCCCTCGGAAACTTGGCTAAGGTCAGGGATGGCTGAAGGTCGTTCCCACCACGCAATGTCTGTTTGCAGGCCTAGGGGGATGTGAGTCTCATTCCTGGCGGGGCCACTCTGGTGCGAGACGGTTGTCTTGCCCAGGAGTCCCTGCTCCATGGCTTCCTTCACTCCCCAGGCCTGTGAGAGGAGAATCTCAGGGTGCCTGCACCGGCGGCAGCCCTCTCCCCAGCCAGCGTGGGAGGGCGTGAATTGAGAGCCGCCCCTCGCCATCTTACCATGTCGGCAGTGCAGGGATAGGTCCTGCGCCCCTCCACGCTCGCTTGGCAGTTGAACAGGGACACCCCCAGCTTGGCCAGTTCCTCTTCCGTCAGGTCCGTACAGGAGGAGTGGATCTGGGCAATAACCTGCCGGCAGCAACGCAGAGGGGAAGGAGCGTGTTAGGGCTTGTGGTTTCAGCAAGCTGGTGCCTCCCACACCCCCAACCTCTCCCAGGTGCAAGAGAAGGTAACGCCTCATCTGCAGGCCACACGTGGCCTCTGCCCCTAGACTTGCATTTTAAATCCTCACTTGCTGCCCCATGATAGGAGAATCATTAATGCTGGGCAGTGACTCAATGAGGAGAGCTCAGTTCCTGGGGTTCGCCCTCCCGCCCCACTGCTATCCTCCATGCCCCTCCTCACACGGCCCCTCTAGGCACCCCAATAACACAAGGGGAGCCCCTCCTCACACGGCCCCTCCCTGTGAAAGCGCAGTCAAGCCAGCTGGTGCCCTTCTGCCTCTGCTCCCCTGGAGATGTTACCCCAATGCCTCTTCCCTGCTCAGTCCCCTCCTCCCCCCCGGCCCCCAGCGGGCAGCTCCTCTCCCACTATCTGAGAGCAGCTGTTTCCCCTCCCGCCAGGCCAGCTCCCCTCCCCTCCCCACTTCTAGCTGCTCTGCAAATGCAGAAGAGCCTAAAAGCCTTCAGAGAAGCAGACTGACCAAAGAGCCCGCACCATGTGCCCCACTGGCACCCCCAGGCCATCAGCAAGGGCTCTGCCCGGGAACAGCTGCACAGCAGGGGGAGGAAGGCGGCATCGTCTTAATATACTTGACAAATAAATGCGGCTTGTTTCCCTCAGGCCTCCTGGGGGGAGGAGGGATGTGAGCATGCAGGGGCTGCGTGGACCCGCTCCAGGGTTGGGGAGCGTTCCGGGGGTAGCAGGTGGCCTGGAAGAACATCTGGAGAGGTTGGGGGACAAAGCGGACAAACAGGGTGACCTGCTTCACCTTCGAGGGCCCCCCACAAGACCCCCTTTACAGGAAACGAGCCAGCTAACGAGGGGCCGGGCAGCTGAGGAGAGCTCCTATGAACACCAGTGCAATTGGTGGCCACATGGAACAGTGGCACCATCAGCCTGAGCACCGTTGTCGTCTCCCTCCCCCGCTCCCTTTCACAGCTGCTCTGTTTAGGGCCTGATCATGCAAACATGAAACAGCTACGCACTGGGAGCAATGCCACTGAGTGCAATGCACGGCTCCTGCTCACAGGGAAGCACACGCAGAAGTGCTTGCGGGAGCTGGACCTTGGATGGCAAGTGCTTTGGGGCACGGACCATTCCCTCCTCCCAGCCCATTTAGTGACCTCCTGCAACAAAGAGATAAGGGACACCTTGTGGTGACAAGAGTCCAGTGGAGACAGATCCAGGTGCCTGGCCTCAGCCAGGAATCGCTCATCTCCCGTCGTCATCTCAAAGGGAGCATTAGGGAGACTCCTTGAGTCCGGCGCTGGTGTCGGGGGGATGGGGTCTCTTTCTGGAGCTGCTCCCTGCCTCAGCCAGCCAAAAAATCCAGAAGAGGGAGCGAAAAGGAGGGAGAGGAGGGTAGGAAGGAAGAGAGCCCGGCGGTCCAGGCGCAGCATCTTGCGGCATGGAAGGTGATCCTGCAGGGAGAGAACAGAGAGAGTTTGAACTGAGAGGAGTCTGGGGAGCCCCAGCCGTTGAGCAGCAGCTCCACATCCCAGCCCCCTACATCCCTCACGACTCCCTGATCTCAGAGAGCTCAGCCTGACTCGGTTAGGAGGCTCAGGACAGAGCAATGGTAAATGGCACGGTAGCGAGCTGCAGAGTGGGGCCCATCCAGGAGCCGGCGTGGGACTGGCCCAAACACCTTCCACAAGCTCCAGAAGAGGGGAGCGAATGGCACAGGCCTGATGTTACGTGGACAACCGCTATGCCACTGGTGTGCCGAGGCCATGGCCTGCCACGCCAACCGCACTGTCTCGCTGTTGCCTTATATTCCCCTGTCTGTACCCATCTGTGATCTCGTCTCATGTTTAGATCGGAAGCTCTCTGGGGGCAGGGACATGTCTGTGTTTGTGCAGCCCCTAGCACAATGCCATGTCTGGGGTTCCTAGGTGCTACAACAATACAAAGAAATAAACAACAGTGATGTTGGGAGTTGCCCAGGGGCTTACGGTTCCTCCCCGATTTCCTCCTGTGTATGTTCTGGAGGGGGCATCTGGGAGAGGAAGATAAATGGTCAGATAGCTAGAACTAACAGAGGGTCTGGGGATCATGGAAGCTAATGGCCCCAGCATGCAAAAGTCCCATGTTGATATATGCTGGGATCTAGAGTCTCCACAGGCCACACAACTGCATGCACCTGTCCTGGTCTCTCAATTATACAGAACTTTATGCTCCTAGATGCTGCTGGCAATGTGGCCCTCAGAGAGGTAACATTCGGGTACAGTCTCCAGATTTTCCTACAGCTGGTTTGAAGCAAAATGAGCCAGGCTGCCAGGGTAAGAGCCATGGGTAGCTAGCGACGATGGTGCTGCTGCGTACATGTTATTGGAGCTGTTATTTTACAGACCGGATTGTAACAAGATAACATGAAGGATGCTAAAGCCACCCAGGAGCAATGGAGATGGAATTCGGCTCCCAGCTCTTCCCTATCCAAGATATACTTTTAAAGAGAAAACTGCTCCTTCTTGGTAGACTCTGTGCCTCACATAAGTCCCTTAACGTTTAACCTTCAAATCCTTTTTGTCCAAGAGCAGCACACTTCCGGAGGCAGCTCCGTGCACTTAAACATTGGTCCCATACAACAGGAGACTTTGGCCAAGATGAAACCAGCCAAGGCAATCGTATCAGAGAGGCCCTCCACCCCTGAGTAAGGAACAAAGCCCACGGTATCAAGTTGTGACATCTACAGAAAGGCATGTTAGGAAAGGATCAGACATATCAATATGCAGGTGAAACCAGATATTAGCAGCAAAGAGTCCTGTGGCACCTTATAGACTAACAGACGTATTGAAGCATGAGCTTTCATGGGTGAATACATGACATGCATCCAACGAAGTGGGTATTCACCCATGAAGGCTCATGCTCCAATGCGTCTGTTTGTCTATAAGGTGCCACAGGACTCTTTGCTGCTTTTACAGATCCAGACTAACACGGCTACCCTTCTGACAGATGAAATTAATGTGCCTGTTGAAGTAGCTAATTATTTTCTAACTCCAATCTCTGTTGGTTTCACATCCTTTCATGTTAGAATTTACCATGTTGGCGGGTTGTACATTGTAGCTCAAGGGGTTCTGCTGTCTAAGAATCTCAAAGCAACATCCAAGATCAGTGGATTTGTCCTCGCAACCCACCTAAGATGACTGAAGTACTAGCCACATTTCCCAGAGAGGGAAACAGAGGCCACTCAGGCTCAGAACGCCGGTGCGGGCTGTTCAGTCGGTGGGCAAGCCGGCAATGATGCGGCCCCTGACAGACGGGATGGACGGCGCTCCAAGTCTCGGACCCGGTCCCGATCCAGGAAACGGTCGCCGTCACGCCGATCCCGATCCCGGCACCGATCAACGTCTCGGTACCGCTCCCCGTCTCGGCACCGGTTGCAGTCCCGGTACCGCTCAGTATCGCGGTACCGGTCGCACTCCCGGCGACTCCAAGTCCCCAGCTTTAGCCACTAGATGTGGTGTCTTTGAACAGCGATGTTACAGAACTTTTAAGAAAAGACCAGTAGTGGAATAAAGCTGATCATTTGATTCAGAAACCGTGACGCCAGCCACTCCAGGCCACAGCCCTGGCTGTCCGTTCACAGCCTGGGCCCGTCCCTGCAGGCCCAGGGCACTCAGCGCAAAGCGGGCACATTCGAGGCGGACGGCAGCAGGGCCAGGGGATTGGAGCAGGGCTCTCTGGGCGCTAATGAGTGACTGGGAGCGGGGGTGGGTGAGACACTGAAGGGCCCGTTACCATCATTCAGCCTGGCCTCCCGCCTAGCAGGGGCCGGAGGGGCCCACGGCAGCATTTCAGCCCCCCGCCCCCAGCTGGGGGTGGAGCTAGCGCTTAAGTACCGAGATGCCCCAGCCTGATGTAAAGACTCCATGCTGAGGGGGGGGTCTGCCCCCCCTTTCCAGCCCCCCCCCCCGGGATGGGGAGCAGGGCACCGCCCTGCGGGGAGAGCCGGGGGGGGGGGAAGGAGCCGGGGGGGTGCAAAGCTACTAACCAGCCAGGGGGAGGGACTGGGCTGGGGAGAGACGGGGGCGGGGCTGCCTCCCCCCGGGGACTAGCCCCCCCCCCGTTAGCATGTGCAGCCAACGTGGGAGGAGAGCGGGGGCCCCGCCCCCCGGGGACCCCACGTGGCCCAGCCGCGGCACTCACCTGACACCGCCCCCTAGGGAAGCAGCTTCACGCTCCCCGGGACCCATATGAAAGCGGCGCCCGATGACGTCACACCCGGCGCGGCCAATCGCGGGGCGGGGGGCGGTGCCGGGCGCGAGTACGGAGCCCCGCCCCACGCGGCTGAGCGCGGGCGGGCCGCGTGACGTGACGTGGGGGCGGCGGCGGCGGCCCGGGATGGAGGCGCGCGGGGAGCTGCGGGTCGGGTTCGTGGGCGCCGGGCGCATGGCCCACGGGGTGGCGCAGGGCGTGGTGCGCGCGGGTAGGGCCCCTCCCCCCGCGCGGGGTCCCTGTAGGACCGCGGGCCGCGCCCCAGAGGTGGCTGCATTTCAGCAGTGGGTCCCGGTACAACCGCCCCGTGTGAGGCGCTGCCGTGCCCAGCGCTGGAGTTCCGCAGCCGCGGCTACGTCCCTCGGCGGGCCCCTGCTGCACCCCCTCCTCCCAGCAGCACCTGCGTCTCCTTCCTGTGCGAAGGATTCCGGGATAAGGAGCTGCCCTGCCCAGCGTCCGCACCCCTGCGAGGGGCCTCTCTGCTCAGGTCCATTATCCATGGCCCTGGGGTCCGATTCCTAGGGAGTGAAGTCCGCATGGGGCTGCCTGGTTGTTGCCAGGATGCTTGCAGCCGTCCCAGGGCTGCTGACACCATTGCCCTCATCAGTTCCCTGCAATCACCTGGCATCGCACACGGCCCCTGATTGCCCACGCTTGGCAAACTCCCCCAGCAGCGATTAGCCTCTTCTCCCGCCTATTAGCATTTCACAGCCCTTGGGAATCTCACGCTTGCTGGTGAGGGGGGAACCCTTGGGCTGGGTTCTTGCCGCCGCCCGGGCTGGGTGACGGTTCCAAGGTTCAGCTGTGTTTGTCTTGGGCTCTTGTCTGTGTTGGAGACAACGCAGGATTGTCTCCATGCATCTTAACAGCAGCTGATTCCCTCTGCTCTGTGTTTTAAGGAAAAGTCAAAGCTGCTAACATCTTGGCCAGCGCGCCGTCGGACAGGAACTTGGGTGCCTTCCAGGTGAGCGAGGGCTGGCTGCGTGGGAAAGGTTGAATCTCTTCCATGGGACTGGAAGAGCTAATAGTGTCTTGATGTCTGGAAACAGGAGGCAAACGCAGTAGCGGTGCTTGATGCCGCTTTGTTGTTATCCCATCAGATCCTGCAAGCTATTAAATTCCTGTGAGGAACACCCGGGTGCCCTGGGAAATGGTGCTGGTGAATTAGCTGGGGGGGGCTTCCCTTTGGGTCAATACTCAGCCCAGTACCCCAGCCTTGCAGTTTAAAGTGCATGCCAGTAGCGGATGGAATGATCCTCAGATGGCCCTTCCCCACCTCACAGGGCTGAGTTTTAACCTCACAAAGCGTGTTAAGAGCAGGCGGGTGCTGAGTGCTGCTGTTGTACTGGTGAATTCCAGCCTGTCCCGCTCTGCTGGCCTTTCCTCTCCAAGCCTTTAACCGTGTCCCATCTCCTTGGGTGACAGGATTTGGGCTGCAGGACGACACACTGCAACAGCGAGGTGCTGCAGCGCTGTACTCTGGTCTTCCTAGCCACCAAGCCTCACCTGCTTCCTGGAGTCCTGCAGCAGATTGCTCCTGCCGTTACCCGGGACCACATTATCGTATCGGTGGCTGCTGGAGTCACTCTGCAGACCCTGCAACAGGTGAGTGTCTGATGGTCCCTCCCACCCCCCATGAAACTGTGGGGCAGCTGGCTGGGTGAGTGTCTGGGGCATGCACACGCCTGTGAAGGGTTTATATTTGCTTTTATACAATGGCCTGGATAAGAGGAAGAATGCCTGTAGGTAAAGAGCGCTCCAAATGCACGCAGCTCTCCAGTGAGGCCGGTGTGAATACAGCCAGGGCCAGATCAAGGCTCCCCGCCATGTGCCATAGATATGCCCCCCTACAGGGGACATCCATCCCTTAAGGATAGCTACCCTCTCCATCCCAGAGAGGCAGGGGGTAGCAAGGGGTGTCCCAGTACTCACACCTGGCCTGCTGGGGTGGAACGCCAGGCCTGCTGTACTCTTCCCCTTCTGCCACGCATGGAGTATTGTTCTGGGAAGGGCGGTGCTTGCTACTTCCAGGTGTAATCCAGTCCATTGAGGTGTATGAGGCCGTTCACGCCTCTCAGAGCTATTGTCCCAGGTTCTCTGCAGACTCAGGCAGCCGTCCCTGTACCTGTTATGCCCAGGTAATGAGTCAAGAGAGCTAGAGACTTTTATTTTTTTAAGTGAAAGCTGAAAATGTGCTGTAATCCCGTGATTCCAGGAGCTGGGGCCCAGGGCATGGGCCTGTCATGCCTATGCCTTAATCCAGCCCTGCCAGGTTGCCATGTCCTGGTTGCCAGCAAGCAGGTCAGTTTGTGCCAGTCTCAGCAGAGGAGCCAAAGCCCTGGAGCTTAGCACAGGCGTACATGGGCCTGCAGCATAATCCCTGGTGGCTTTGTGTTACTTGTCATCCGTCGGCTGCTCTCTGTTTAGTCCTGCTTCTGGAGTGTTGCCTCTCTGTACACATCTGAAGAGACTGAATCCAGCAGGGGGCGCTGAGCTGACACACACACACACACCACCCCTGGCTAGGCTCCGCAAACCCTCCTTCCTAAGTTGCTGTCAATGGTTTTTCCCCACCCACCTCCACTCCTCCCTGTACTTTGTAAAATGATTGTCACGGATTGAGTATTATGCCCTGTGCCCGTTTATCCTGACCTGCAGCCCCCTGTTATCCCAGTCCTGGACGACCCCACACACCCACACGCACGCACACACAGCTTTGCCGATGCCCCTCAATCCTAACCTTCCGCCCCTCGGCTATCTCAGCCCCGGCTTCCCCTGGCAATCATGCTGCGCTCCTGAGCTGCCTGGTGGGTGTGCCATGTGGACACACTGCAAGGGCTGGGTTAAGCCTGCCACGTCCTCTGTGACCAAAGGCACGTACTACGCCCTGCGTGGAGACCGCTGGGCTGTCTCCCAGCCCCGTCCCCACCAGCAGCAGTGTTCTCGTGGTTTAGCCTCACGGCCGTCTCTCCCTGCAGCTTCTCCCTGCTGGGACCAAGGTGCTGCGGGTCATGCCCAACCTGCCCTGCGTGGTGCAGGAGGGGGCAGTGGTGTTTGCCCGGGGGAGCTGTGCTGGGGAGCAGGAGGCCGCCCTGCTGAAGAGCCTGCTGTCCGCCTGCGGGCTGTGTGAAGAAACGCCTGAGTCCTACATCGATATCCACACGGGCCTGAGTGGCAGCGGCGTAGCCTACGTAAGTGCCCTTGCGCTGGCCCAGCGTCTCTTAATGCTGCCCTCCAGCCCCAGGTATTTCCCGGTTAATCATCTGCCAGCCCTGCCAGGGCAGGGTTCTTCCCTCCACCCTGGCCTTTCTGCAGCTGAATACAGTGACTCCCAAGCCTTGCTCTGGGTTATCAGTCCTGACACTTGAGGCTTCTCCGATGGGCACCCTGGGCTCCCCTCTCTCCCTGAACGACGAATCCCTGGTGCCGCCCAGCGCCTGCTGGGCTGTGCGCGCTCATGCCCACGATAGACCCTTGGCAGCCTCTAAACCATGTGATCTTAGAGTGGGGCAGCCTGCGCCCCTGGTGGGTTAGTCAGCAAACAGGGATCCGGGGCTGCTACAGCTGAGCTCTTAGTCTAGTAACTGCTGCCGTTGCCCATAGAGGCTTGGGAATCAGGGGTCTAATGGAGTCCAGTTGGAGACCTCAGTCCCTGGCCTGTAACTTGCTTCTAGCTTCATGGGCATCTGATTCCTGCCAGGATCAGGATGGTGGCCAGCAGCTTTTGGAAGGCTCTGCTGGCTCAGCACTGCCAGGCTGGCTCCTGTCCTGGGATGCCTCCATGTCCTGTCCTCCAGAAGCAACAGCCGTGAGATCTAGCTGTTCGCTGAATGTCCGCCTTTCCCTGCGCCAGGTTTACTTGTTTGCTGAAGCCCTGGCGGAAGGTGCTGTGAAGATGGGCATGCCCAGTGCCTTGGCCAATAAAATTGCAGCCCAGACGCTGCTGGTAAGTTTGGACTTTGCTCTCAGTCTTCAGATTCCCCCGCTTAACGCAGTCCTGCCCCCTCCATCAGCCCCCAATGCACCTTTCTTCTGACCTGCAGTTCCCCCGTCTATTCCAGTCCTGGGTTCCCCAGTGCAGCCTGCAGGACCTTCTGCTACTGCCCATACAGTAAGTGCCCAGGAAAAGCTCTCAGTCTTAGGGAAAACTCCTGTATCACCCCTGTGCCTTGCGGCTCCATCTGCCTTTCCAGTAATTCCTTAGCTGTCGCTCTCTTACCACACCTTGGTTCCTGCCCCCTTAGCTTCTCTGACGACTCTGCTGTTTGAGCTGAGCTGTGATCAGCCGAGTGTGTACGGGCTCCTCTGGGACTCGTAGGGGCCTTGCTGCGTAAGAATCCTGAGTTCCACCACTTGCACTCAGTGCAAAAGATTCCTGGGGACTCATCCAGGACGTGATGGGGCTGAACTGGAAGAAGCAAAGCCTCTTTGGCTGTCCTAGTACGGCCACCAGAGGGAGGAGGTGGCTGCAGCTGAACCGGACAAACCTAGGAAGAGTCAGTAACTGCCCCAAAGTCCTTCCAGTCAGCGAAACCAAAACCATGTGAACAGAGGGGGAGCAGGATACAGACTAGAGGTAGGGACTGTGGAAGGGGGCACCTGGGGCCAGCTGCCCCTTAATCTGTGGATTACCAGCTGGCCAATTTCTTGCAGCCATCATAGATTCCGAGGCCAGAAGGGACCTCTGTGATTATCTAGCCTGACCTTGTGTTTAACACAGGCCAGAGACCTGCCCCCAAATCATTCCTAGAGCAGAGCGGTTAGAAAACAGCCAATCTGGATTTTAAAATTGCCAGTGATGGAGAATCCACCAAGACCCTTGAGGTAAATTGTTCCAATGGCCAATTACCTTCACTTTTAAAAATTATGTCTTATTTCTAGTCTGAATTTGTCTGGCTGTAACTTCCAGCCCTTGGATGGTGTTAGACTTTCCTCTGATGGACTGACGAGCCCATTATCAAATATTCGTTCCCCATGTAGGTACTTATAGACTGTGATCAACTCACCCCTTAACTTGCTCTTCATTAAGCTAAATACACCAAGCTTCGTGAGTCTATCCTTGTAAGGCAGGTTTTCTACCCCTTGGAGGAAGCAGGTCATGAATTTACAATGGAGTACGTTAGCTGACGAGAGTTTGAGCTGGTTCCCCTTAACTCTTGTGTCAATGGCATTCACACCATGTATAACAATGGCAGGCAGTGCGGTCTAGCAATCAGAGCAAGGTGCCCAGGTTGGAGACATGGGTTCTGTTCCCAAAGGCCACAGAGTGAGCCAATGGGAGAGTGGGGAAGTCATGTCTCTTCCTGGGAAGGAGCAGCATGGTCTCCTCCCCCCGCTCCCCAAATCAGAGAGCAGGGACACTTACAGGATGCTAAGGCACAGCCCCCCACCCACCCTGCTCTCATCTGAGCCCGTCTCCTCTTGCAGGGAGCAGCAAAGATGATCCTGGAGACAGGGGAGCACCCGGCCAAGCTGCGCAGCAACGTCTGCACACCTGGCGGCACCACCATCCACGCCTTGCACGAGCTGGAGAAGGGGGCGCTGCGGGCCACCGTCATGAACGCCGTGGAGGCTGCGACCACGCGGGCTCACGAGCTGGGCGAGAGATAGGGGCCCAACCGGGCGGGGTGTTCCGGGGCGCCTGGCCTGTCTGAGCCATGTGCGAATCTCCGTTCCGTGATGGAAGGAAGTTTCCCAGGTTGTCCAGCGGATGTAGATCCCATTCTTCCCTCCCTAGGTGCCTCTCTTCCTGCCTGAGGGATTCCCAGCTCCAGGTCACCAGTGATCTCCTCTAGCCCCAGTCCTTCCCCACGGGGCATGGCTTCCCCACAGGTGAGGCAGGGTCCCCTCGTGTTCCTGGCAGTCCCCCGACCTGCCTTGGCCCAGCCCTGCCTCGGCTGTGGGGACTTCACACTCGTATCCATTCCGTACGCGTTGGCTGCTCTCTCCGGACGGTGGGTCCCTGATAAGTGATGGCAACAGCAGGACGTGGGAGCTGCTGGCCCAGACTCCTGGCTTCTTCTGCTCTCTTTTGTTTAGAGACGGTGCCCATCCTCCGAAGGCAGCCTTGGCACCAGGCTGGCCGTCTGCATCTGCAATGATCACACGGCTGTCAGGGAAACAGTCCCGACCGGTAAAGTGCAGCCTTCCCGTCTGCCGCCTGGTGACGGTCCAGCCAGCGTCTCACCTGCTGGTGGGTCTGGTCTGGTGGCGGGTGGTGTGAGCAGGTGCTGGTTTATAGGATGTTCTCCTGGGGGTGATGGCTCCTGGAGCCTTAATGCAGCCTGCAGCTTCCCTCCCCCTTTAGCAGGGAGGAGCAAGTCCCCAGGTCCCAACAGCCCCGGCTCCCTCTGAGTGCCTGGGTGAGGGGGGAGTTCCCTGTATTCCTGACTGTTTTCACTGCTGGGTGGGCAGGAAATAGGTACCAGCAGAGGCCTGGAAGAGACCATAAGCTCCAGCTGCCTGTTAGCAGCTGCACCGGCAGTCCCAGGAGAGCCCCAGCTGCCATGCGGCGTAGGAAGCTATGTGTGCCTGCAGCGGGCGGTGAAATAGAGCTGTACTGTGCCCTCCAAAGGTGTGTTGATCTCTTGGCTCCTCTGCTAACTAAAGGGTTAATGGTGACATCATCACCTGCTGTAGTGCATGCAAGCTGGCCCCTGGCCTGGGGGCAAGCAGCGGTCAGCAAAGTTAGGGCTGGTCTCAGGCAGAGTGCCTCCGTTGCAAGCGGAGAAGAAGCTGGTCCATGGCTGTAGGGTGCGTTAACCCTCCTCCTCCTGCTGCAGCATTTTCAGTAAGGGGGGTTGGCACAGATCCTCCATGTGCAGAAGCTCCTCCACTCTGCTGCAGGGCCAAATCCATCACTACGCAGTGTCCCTGGCTCACTGTCAAATCGAAGTCAGGGAGCCCCCACAGCCCCGCCAAATGCTCGGTGAAACCTGGTATTGACAGAACCAGGGAGGGAGGTGGGTAACTGGGTCGTCGGGGAGCTAGAAGGGGGAAAGGGAATTTATCTCCTCCCTCCTTCGGGCAGCAGTGATCGTAGGGTGGGCGGGGGCATCAGAGTTTATCTCCCCATGCCAGCAAACCTCGACCAACAGCTCCGCTGCCCTATTGTCAGCCACGCCAGCTACCAACAGTACGTTGTCTGGCTGTGTGATAAAATGCTCAGCAGTGAAAGAGTTAACGATGGCATGCGGAGGTACCTGTAGGGCTGTGTTCTGGCTGCACAAGACTCCACTCCCAACTATACTTACCTACCTGCTCCCTCGGAGAACGCACCCGCGTACTTTGGCCATCACAAGCTGATGCACGGAGTGCTTTTCCCTCTGTGGCTCTCAAAGGCTGGGTGGCATAATTGTCCCTATTCTACAGCTGGGGAAACCAAGGCACAGGATGGCAGAGTGACACAAGCCAGCTCGGTATTAGAGCGTAGAGCTCTGATCTGAGTGCTCAGCCTCTCGGTCTCATCTGGCAGCCTGAGACTTGAGGCCTGCCACCCCACCCCTGCCTGGTGAGCTGGTCCCAGCCAGGAGCTAACAGCCCCTCTCACATTCATGCAGGGGAACCCACAGCGGGGCAGCGAAGATCCTTCCTGAACTGTGACCCCCGTTTGCTCTGGTGTGGGGTGGGCAGGTAATGCCAGCTCTAAGCCGAGTGGTGAGCTGCAAACAGAAGCAGAAAGTGCCTTGGCCTCGGCAATCTCTGACTGGCTGCACTACCAGCCCCTTGGTGCGTGCCTTGGGGTCAGGGCCAGCTGTGACCCCGGCACAACGCATGGCCCAGGGGAGGAGGATGTGCTCTGTGTGCCCCGTCTCCAAATGGCTCTGAAATGTCCTGCCCGGGTTTCCCCCACTGCTCCCTCCGGGATCTCAGCCAAGCTCACGGTCCTGGGACTCCAGCTACGTAATGCACCTTGGCAGGTGGCATCATGCAATATTCATATGGCTTTGGAGGATGACACAGATATGGACCGGCCCTCCATTTAGGGGCTTGAACAGATGTCCCTGCAAGGCCAATTCCCATCTCCTGTGCCACCTCCCACTCTGTGGCTCATTCTCAGCCACGCAGCCAGCCATCTCTCTGCTCCACCCCCGTTTGCAGCCCTTCAGGGCTGTGCCGGCAGCTCTGGTGCAGGACCCTGAATTGGCTTCAGGTTGAAATAATGAGCGGAGTGAGGGAAAGAAATAAAGGCTGCAGGAGGTAGGGTGCAGAGAAGAGCAGCACGGATGCTGTGGGGCTGGAGGGACTGGCTCAGGAGGAGAGAGGGAAGCTGTATAGGGCAGTATCCAAAGCCCACTGAAGTCAATAGGAATCTTTCCATTGGCTTTAGTGCACTTTGGATTGGGATACTGAGAGGGGGAATTGCAGGGAGCCTGATTTTTGGGGGGATGGGAGGAGCGATTCCTCCAGAGTAAGAACAGTGCCAGACAGGATGAGGATCTATCCCCCTCCAGGTTGCCCCTGGAGCTGGTCAGGAATTGTAAGGTTTTCATCTTTGTTTACATTTTTCTACAAATATGTTCAGGTTTTCATTGAAAAATGGGGTCATTTGGGGATATTGTCTGATCCCCCCCCGCCCCCCAAATAAAAACCTAATTGAAAACGTATTTCCTGCTGAAATTTATTTTATGAAAAGGTCATTTTCTGTGTAAGCCAACCCCCCACCCCTGTATCTTATGAATGAAAAGTATTGATCAGCGCTGGCTGGCTGCACTTCAGAAGCAAGGGTGAGTGGTGAATGGGCTGTTAAGGATAGGTTTCAGAGTAGCAGCCGTGTTAGTCTGTAGCCGCAAAAAGAACAGGAGGACTTGTGGCACCTTAGAGACTAACAAATTTATTTGAGCATAAGCTTTCATGGGCTACAGCCCACTTCATCGGCTGCATAGAATGGAACATATAGTGAGATATATACAGACATACAGAGAACATGAACTCCCACCATTTCATGTTCTCTGTGTGTGTGTATATATATCTCCTCACTATATATTCCATTCTATGCATCCGAAGAAGTGAGCTGTAGCCCACAAAAGCTTATGCTCAAATTTGTTAGTCTCCGAGTTAAGGATATTTACTTTGTATATTTTAACATGTGATGTTCACAAAATGGGTTTTAACAGTTAGCAGATCTTGCTTTTTGAAGCTTAACATCTATGGTCATTAAATAATTATTGTCTGAAACTTGCCCCCACACTGATTTCCCACAAATGTGAAAATTTAAATAGATAAAAATTAGGGGAAAAAATGCTTAAAAAAACTAAACATTGATATGACCCATTGAAATTGTAAAAAACCCAGAAGGCTTGAATTCTGCCAAGCTTAGTTGTAAGGCACTCAATCACTGGGGTTGCTAGGTTCTGGGCTCCAGCATTATTTTCTTTGACCCTTGGGGAAAGGTCTTAATTTTTTGTCTTTAAAACTAAAGTCTAAAGACACAGACAGACACAGACACACACACACACACTCTCTCTCTCTCTCTCTCTCTCTCTCTCTCTCTCTCTCTCTCTCTCTCTCACTTTGAGGAAAGGAGGAAGGATGGTGCATGAAGTGCTAGGCTGGGACTTCAGAGATCTGGGTTCAGTCCTTCGCTCTGCCATAGCCTCCCTGTGTAATCCAGGGCAAATCTCCTGCTCCAGTCCCCACCTGTCAAAGGGGGAGAACGCGCCTCATTTCCCCCCACCCTTCATCTGGCTTGTCTGTTTAGATTGTGGGCTCTTCGGGGCAGGGACTGTTTCTCATTGTGAGGCTGTGCAGTTCCTCACAGGTCAAAACTCTGAATTTCTGTTCTGCACAGAAATTCTTCGGCCTCTCGAACAAGTTTTTGTTCCAAATTGGAACAGAAACTCAAAAACATGCCGTATCCCAGGGAAAAGGACAGTCTGGATTTTTTTTATTTTGCGGCAAAATCAAACTGTTTTGGTTCAGTATTTTTCCGAATGAACGAGCAGCCAGCTGAGCCTGACTCTAGGGAAAAGTCAGGGTCCAGAGCTGCAGAAAGGGTAGCCGAGAACGCTGAGAGCCCTGGTGCCAACTGGAGCTCCCAGGGGTGGCTCTTTTCCTGCTCGGTGGCATGGACCCTGGAAGCCCTGCAGTCCACCAGATGAGTGGGTTGGAGACCTGCCAGCTGCCTGCCAAAACCCTGCTTGTTGGTTCATTGGAAATGCGTCAGACCACTACATCTCTGCAAAATTGGCATTTTCCAACAAAACTGATCAGTTCTCCTAGCAGGATGGGGCCCTGGTCTCAGCTGGAACCTTTTTGCCCTGGAAATAATGAGAAGGCTTCTGAACGAAGGAGGAAGTGATCTCTGGTTGCTGAGTGCTGGGATGAAAGCAGGGAGAGCAGCAGTAAATGGTAACAGTGGATTCTATGGCACTAGGGGCTGGAGAGCAGCTTGCAGCCCAGACTCCGCTGGGGCAGAGGGGGAATGCATTCCTTTCTAATTAGCGTTGCGCTGGAGATCCTCGGACACAGGGAGGTAGCTGGTGCTTCAAGGCCCTCTCTTGTTCCGCACTAGACTGAATGTCCTCCAGTGAGAGGCATCGGAAAGCACCAGGGTGCAGGGAGAAGAGGGAGGCAGTCAATGGAATGTCTGCCCAAAGTGTGCATAGAAAGTCTTTCATTTCATAATAAAACACTGGGCAGCAGCCTTGGGTTCACACGCTATAAATAGGTATAATTGCATATTCCCCTTCTTGGCTTGCAGAAGCACCAGCAGTTAGAATGAGTTTGACATTTATATCCCACCCTGGGGCTGAATGAAAACTCACCCGGCAAAAAACAATTGTCTCCTGAGCACATAAAATCCTGAGGTTTGTGGAGGGGACAGTCAGCTGCTGTGATGATTTACATTTCCCTTTTAAGGCACAGACCTAATGAATTGGTTTATGGCATGTGCTACACAGGACTTTGCAAGGTTACACAAGCAAGTGTATTGCAGAGAGGAACAGCTCTGTTTTCTGGTGAGCGCCATAAACACCTTTTGCTAAGGGGAAGCGCTTTGCTGATTCAGAGTGACACAATGGTCCCAGGTTTGGATAGATCTGTTCTCCTCTGCATTCCTAGCAGCCCCCTTTTACTGAACCAAGGGATTTTAAAACTAACAAATCTTTCTTTTGCAGCATTTAAGGCCAGAAGGGACCCTCGCGTCTGATCCCTATTAAATATTTACGTCATTCCCACGATATTGACCCCAATAACTTAGGTCTAACTAAAGCCTTTCAGTCCTGGGAAGCCTAATCTGAGGCCTGCCACAGGCAGAGAACAGGAGAAACCAAGGCGGCATCAATGCCTGAAACTGACCAACTTCACTGTGAATTCTGGTGGGAAGTGCTGCTGCTGTGCAAGGTGCTGTACATGACACAGAAGTGTGCAGACAGATGCTGCAGTTCAATCACAACTTTTTGGGCTCACTAGCACTCACTGATGTGGGAGGGAAAGAATCATTCCCTCGACTTCAGCAATCGCTGGGTGAAATGTTCTGGCCTGCACTCTGCAGGAGGTTGGACCTGATGGACATACTGGGCCCTTAGAATCTGTGAATCAAGAGGGCTCCTGCCCATTATGATCATCTGGTTTCCAGTGCAGAAAGGCTAAACTCTACCCGGCTGATTTTCCTGCTCACACCCAGATCCTTGCGGAAGTAGCTTAGTGTCATCCCCATTTTACAATGGGGAAACTGAGGCAGAGAAGGGCCGTCACTTGCTGAAGCTTGCGGGCTCCTCATCAGTGCCTCCCAAATCTGTGTTTGTGGCAGTGCAGCAAGTCCCCTGGCTGTGAAAGCGGCACTGCACTGAGTAGGAAGAGAGAAAAGGGGCCGGGCCAGCCCTAAAGATGGCCCATAGGTTCTTCTCGTGGGTGGCCTTGACTCACCAGAGGTGGTGAAGCTGGTCAGCTGAGATGGATTTTCAGCTTTCCCTTACGACATCCTCTCCAGCCTGCCTAATGCTCCAGTCCACCATATGGACCCACCCTCCCCATCAACCAGTCTCACACGGCTGACCTAGCAGGCCCCCTGCCACTCCATCCAGCAGCACCTGACCCCTACTGCTCCTGCCAGCCTCTTGCTGTGCCCCCAGAGGGAAGGGACAATGCCTGTGCGCACGCACACACGCCGCCCCCCAGCGCTACCAGGAAGGAGAGAGGGGTGAGCTGCTGCAACTGACAGGAGAGCAGGTGGTGGCCCGTCAGCATGAAAATACAGCCTGGGAGGGTTGGGGGAGGGGCAGTGCGGTGCTAGTAAAGGGAGGAAGCTGATACCTGAGAAATGCACCTCCCTAGGCCCTCTGGTATATGACAGTCAACCCAGATCAAGGATAGGATATGCTCTGCCTGGGGACCAACTCTTGCCAGGGGGATGGGCTTGAGCTCACTGGCCTTTTCCATCTCCCCTGAGCAGAGCATAATCCTCAGTGGCAGAACCAGAATGCTCCATTTATCCCCCACACAGCTGCTGTTCTCCCTCTGAGGGCCAAGATTCCTCCCAGGGCTACAGACTCCATGGGAACACCAGCCACTGCATGTCATCATCAACATCCCGGCCCATCGCTACCGGCCTGATCCAAAGCACAACGACCTCAGGCAGCCTCCTCCCATTGCAATGGGCTTGGATCAGAGAGCCGATAGTGCCCTCAAGGGGCATTCGCTTATCCCCAAGCTTTGCTATGGGAAGGGCACCCTCTGCTCCCGGGGACCTGTGTACACACATCAAGGGGAGGACCCGCTTTGAACCAATCCGGCCCTTCACAGAGGATCTCAGAGCATTTCACAAACCTCAGTTAGGCACCGTTCCTTCTCTGAGAGTTGCACTGATTACATTAGTTAAAGTTTGTAAGACAATTTGACAATGAAAAGCTCTTTCTGCATGCTACATGTTACTGGTACAACACGCAGGTGTTACACTCAATAGCATCTTGCCGTAAGGCTTTGGCCACTGTCAGTACAAACCAGCTACAACAGTTCAATGTCTGTTTCGAAGCAAGCTTAGGGCAGTGTTTGGGAGGTACTGGAGCGCACAGAAATGAGCTGACATGGCCGCTGCGCCCCCAAGACTTCCCTGAAAATGAGGTGCATCTTCCCGGGTCTCCCCAGCAAACAACACGGACATGTTTTCCTACTGGGAAGCAGAGAGATTGGCTGTCTGCCATTGCCTTGCTCTATTCATTAGATCGGACACCACTGCCTCCTAAAGCCACGAACGCAGTTCAGACCCCTGCCCCCCACTAGCCTACACTCCCTACCAGAGTTTGGTGCAGAACCCAAGAGTCCAGTATCCCCTGGACTCTACCATATTCTCCCTCCCCCGCTCCCCCCACAGCCACAGTGATAGGATTAGAAACCCGGTGTCCTGACTCCCAGTCCCAGACAGGACCACTCCCCATTCCACCAGATCACTACATTTGGATTCTGACAATCCAGTCACTTCCTAGGCAGAATATTCCTAGCTGTGTAATTCTGAACTTTGGTGCTTCACAGGGTGAAATACGGGACATAAAAGAGAGGCCTTCCCATTCCATGTCTGGGGAAGGGAGCGGTTATTCTTGGGGACGGAGTTAAACTGTGTTTCAAAAGACCTTCATGATAGACCCATACCAAGAGCTCCAGGGTTCTCATAACTGGAATTACAACACACCACCCTTGCATTTCAGCCTCTGAGAATTATTCTGTACCATCAAGTAGCTGGCTGAGGCAGCAGCCCCTAGTCACACCGGATGAACCTCCCAGTAGGTAACAAACATATTAGAACTAAATCTGTTTGCCGCTAAGTTACTCCTCCAAAGACTGCCAATACCCAAAGCACTCAGTGGCAAAATTTTGAGATGTCAGCGTTACACCACAGCCCTTACTACTGCAACAATAACTTTGACTGGGACCCAACACAGCACTGAAAAAGTAGCTCTGAGATCGCAACAATGCACCGCTATGGATGTTTTTCTAAAAGCTCTGCTCTAGGAATTATTCTGGGGGAGTTCCCTGGCCTGTGACGTACAGGAGGTCAGGAGATGATCACCATGGTCCCTTCTGGCTTTGGAATCTATGACTCATCGTGCCAATGTTGAGATGGCAACCACATTTAAGAGTGGAGAAGCACAAGTTAAAAAAAATTGATGCATGCAGCTGCAAGATTATGTGGCACATCAACAGGATATTAAAAAACCAGGTGTGAACATTCACTTGTCCCCTCCAGTGACTGAATCTGTATAATAAACTATTTTGCTGCTGATCATCCTAACAGAAACAACCAAGTACTCTGGAATTATGGAAGTAACGTGGGGAGAATACCATCCCTTTTTCCTCTCTTCTCACCCTCTCCCCCCATGCACAACACAAGGATTTTTTTTCATGCTGGGAGACAAAAGCGCGCCTGGGAGATACAGACCCTAACCCCTCTTTCAGGGGCAGCAGCTCCTTGGAAGCATCAACACAGAAGAGCTGACATTTAGGCCTGAAGACACCCAAGCAGCAATTCCCAAAAGGTGACACACTGAAATATGCCAGGATATTTGTGTATGTGAGTGGGTGAGAGAGAGGACAAGGAGGGTCATCATGGATTTATGAAGTGTTGTTTCTGTGCAGCTCACCAGCTCTCCCTCAGTATAACAAATTTTTTGAAAAAACACCTTTCACTTGACTGATGGCTTTATTAATTCCTGAAGTCCAGGATTGGAAGCAGTAACTGACAGACTCTGTTAGGAATGGCAGAAAAGATACACGCCAGAATGAGATTGCTACAGTCGGCCATACTGGGTGTTTTTTTCAGGGGGTTGGGTGGGAGCGGGGCTGCAGGGAAGAGTCTTTTACAGCAGCTAGTACTGCAAAGCACAGCTGGCCACTCAAAGAGAAGCCTCACCACCAAGCATTTCAAAACAAGTAGGTTCCCAGATGAAACATACAGGGCCTGAAGTTTACCAGTATTTATTTATGTTTCTTAAAAACAGTAGAAAGTTTCCTGATTGTTGCCTATCTAGAAATTACATGACTTCACCAACATGCTAAAATGAGCTCCAAATAATTTTTCTGTACTCCCTAATTGTGAACATACACACATGGCTTATCAGTGTGGTGGTACAGCTTGTACCTCTCTTACTTCATCACCTCTTTGTCACCTTCATTCATGTCAGCAAATATTAGATTGTCGGATCTCTGGGGCAGGGACAGCATCTTCTCAGGTCTCCTCTGAGCCACATGGCAGCTAAAAAAACCACTACACCCATTGTCTCCACTCTTGTTCAGGTGGTATTAATCATCTCTGGGGTAAGTCACACGACACTGCAGATTTCCTCCACTACAAATTTACTCTCTTCAATTCTACCAGCATTTTCATTTCTCCTCCATCACACCTGTAGCCCCAGCTCATTTTGCTACTTCTGACTCTCTCCTGCCCCTCTCACATGGGGTCGTCCAGATTTCTTTAATAAGATCTGACATCACCTTCCAATTTGACCCTTGACTTTCCATCTGGCTCCCACCCTCTACACACTAGTGAGACAGAGCTCTCTTCCAGACCAAAATCACAACACTTACTCCATCCTCATCATCCCAAGCCTCTGAAAGCCATGGCACTGTTGATTACTCCTAACTTCTTGAATCTTCTCCTCCAGTGGATTTCGCTGCTCCTCTGGTGGTTGTTTCACCTTTCAGCTTGCTGCTTTAGCCACCCCTAGTTTCCATACAGATATGTCCCAGTGCTATCCAACCTTTGCCCAACTGGGACTAATGCTGGCAGCATGCTGGAAGGCTGAGGGATGAACCTAAGTTACATAAAAAACATTTTACAGCCACTGTCATTTTTAAGAGGCTCAACCCAGAGACTACATGTCCCAGCATGTAATATTCCATCTTGCCAAGCTCTGAGCTGCACTTTGCTCCCACCAACAAAAAATTTTAGGGTGGGGCCTTTCCATTTGCCGTAGTGGAAACAAAGGAAATCGGTTTCGTTCCTTCAAACAGTCCATTTGAGTCCCAAGCATTCATTGTATTTTCCTAATAATCTTTTCCTGGTTCTCTTTATGACACTCATCAGATTGAGGGGGAGTACTTTTAAAACAAGCTTTTAGCAAAATGTTTATAAAAACTGAAGTTAAATCCTTACTGATTTAAGGAAATCTGTTCCAATTACATTATTTTTTTGAACCAGGTACTACTTACTTTTTTGCCGTGTTTAATCCTGATTTTTGTAGTTAATGGCTCATCCTTTAACAGATCACTTTTCCGATAAACATTCCTACACCTCTTAGCCATATACATATAAAGCAGCTCATGATAGCTGGCGTCTATTCTGTCACATGCATCATCAACAGAGTGACATTTTAAATCTTCGTAGAGATTCACAGACATTTTAGGCCAAAAAGGGACTATTAGATCACCTAGTCTGACCTCCAGTACAAGAGAGGCCATATAATTTCACATGACCTCTGTATTGAGCCAGACTAGTGTTTGACTAAAGGATATCTTTCAGCAATATACAAATTGCTGACCTATTTTCAAGTGATATAGGTAGCTTAAGGTGAAAATTTAAGTTTTGTTAAAAAAAAATTACAAAACGTAGTAGAAATGATTTTTAAATAATTAAAGTAAGTAAATCAGTGTAATTGTGTAACTTAAAACTGTCCCATGGTGTACACAACTCAAACACTGCCATATGCTTGTATGTGACAGTGAGAAAACTGAAATTGTTTAAACTATTTTCATATGCTGGCTCTGAAGACAGTGCAAATTGAACAGCAAAAATAAATATATTTTTTAAAAGTGCACATGGCTCCAGTAATCTAAGTGTTTAACTTTACTGTAGTGGAATTTACCTTTATATTTTTGAAAAGACAGTTTCCTTGTAATATGAACCCTGCTGTCAGTTTTGTGCTAGTTTTTGTCTCTCTATTGTTTCCTAAATTAACTGTCTTTCATTTGCTAGCAGGCAGTCTTCACCTGTCCCTAATAAAGCTACTCCAAAGCAGAAGCTGGAATTCCAGTTTTAAAGGACACTGTTCAGAGCTGATTATCCAAATGGAGAAAACCAGGATTATAAGGCAACGGTATCAATTTATTCACTCTTCTTGGTCTCAAGCTATGAGATTTTATTTTGTAAACAAGTCTCAGTATTAGTTCATGGGCTCAGAAGCAAGAGTTGAACTACAATTCAAGAGATTATTTTTCAGAGCAGCCAGTGGTTTTTTTTGTTTTTTTTTTAAACAGGTAACCGGATGACTTTGCCTATTGAAACAAATTTAGGAGAATCATGTACAGTTAATGCAATTTCAAGGGTTAAATCAAAAGCTTAATTGCCACATCATTTGAAGACAAGTCACATTAAAATCTATTTTGCTTCACTATACATCCTGCTAAGGGGACGATTTACCAACCCCCACTCTCCCAGTGGAACAGAAATTGATTAGATCTTCATAGTTATGTTATGAGATGGAAAAGATGGCTAAGTATCCATCCCCACCTGCCACAATGCAGGACTGTTCAACTAACTATTTTTTATTTTTGCTAACTAGCCAGACTAAAAGTATTTTTTTTAAAACCAGGCCAAAAAATAAAAAAAAGATTCCAATTAGAATCTCATGCCTCTATTTTTTAATATAAATGTTGTGGGCCCCTCCAATTCCTGCCTCGCTCCAGCTGCAGGACATGTAACAAGCTGCCTCACTATAACAGCCTCTATAGAGGCAAAACCAAGAATCTGCTGCCTGCAGAATGTCCCACCGCTGAAGGGAATTTCGTTCTCTTCCTAGCCACCAGGCTTAACTATTTTGCTATGATTGCAAAAAACGGTATTTTAATTTTTAAAGAGACTGAAGTATCCATGGTTTAAGAGCTATAGCATCCCTTGTGCACAGAAAGTAACCGCGGAGTTTACATTAGCTCACCAGCTCTCGGGGTGGCCTGTAGCTTATTAAGAGTACCCCCAGCCCAGAGCGTACCAGTTCTAATCCAGTGCATGTAAAACCCACCCCAGTTTTAAACCCACCCTAGCTTAACAAGCAACCAGTTAGCAAATGGGAAGGGTATGAATGACCAGCCCTCGCCAGGGTGTAACGTTAGTTCTTACAAAAAGATACCCAAGCACGTGGCTGCCAGTTTACATCCTGGTAGCAGCTACAGTCCATTGATGATTTGGGTCTGGACAGTGAGGCTGCTGGTGCCACCTGGATTCACCTCCACAGAACTTTGTGTGGGAGACTGCAGGCAAGCTATCCGTTTAGCTTCGTTCCTTGCCCAGCATTTGTTTTCCTCTTTACAACTTGAGAAGGAAGAGCCTCTCTTGGCGTGTGTAGCCATGCAGGCCCCCTTCCCCTCACAGCAGGATTCTTACTGCCGCCATCTTCATTAGTCCCACTCCTGTGAGGGAGAATCCCCTCCTCTCAGTCAAGCTAGGGGGCAGCGTGCCTTCTCTGACCCACTGATGGCCAGTCCCCCGCCTCAGCCCTTCTCAGGGACGTTGGTTAGTCTCCCCTCAATCCCAGGAAAATGGCGGTAAGCCCCTTCCTTGCAGCGACACTGGATACGGAGATTGGTCCCCCTGCCTCTGCCCCATGGGTTGGAGGATCTGCTGATGTCAGGGGTAAGGATTAGCCCTCCAGTGATGTTGCTCGGAATTATCCCCCTACGTTCCATGAGTAGGGAATAGCACCTCCCAATGATGTTTAGAGTGAGGAATAGCCCTCAGTGATGGCATTTTACAGTGGGTTATCCCCCCTTATTAGCCCCAGGAAGTAGGCGTACCCCTCAGTGACAGGGGGGTAGCCCCAGGGGGAGGGACATCTGAACCCCACGAGGTATTAGACCCCACTCCCTAGCAATGATGGGTGGGGGGGGTTGGGTTCCCCATTGTCAGTCCCATTGCAGAGTGGGGTTAGTCCCCATCCATCCCATGGGAGTCTGGTGGGGCTACACCCCCAAAGATGCAGCAGTAGGCGGCTGACCAGCTCCAGTCCCCTTCGCACCCCCTATGAGTCTGAGCTACCCCCTTGGTGCAGCCGCTGGGCCATACTAATGAGGGAGCGGAGCTGCACCAACTTGAGTGGTCCCACCTGCCGGGGGTCCTGGCTCTCCAGCCAGCGTAGTGCTGTCTCCAAGCCCCTGATGGCTTCCCGGGCCGTGGGCACTGGGGGCTCCCCTCCCTCTTCCACTCCACTGCCTCCCCCACTGCCTGCATCCATCCCTGCTGCCTCCTCATCCTCATCCCCGCCACAGCCTCCAGGTCCTTCATCTCCACCATCCCCTTCCCCATCCTCCCCCTCCATGCCTGGTGCCGCATCGTCCAGGTGCAGCCAGTCGGCCACCTCCTCGGGTGCTAGGCGTTTATAGGCCAGGGCAGCCAGATGGGTGAGATCGCTGAAGACCTTGCTGTCCCCACCGCCTCCATCCCCACCCAGTGGTTCCCCCTGTTCCTCTTCCCCAGGCTGGGGCTCAAAAGCAGCACGCAGCCCGAGCAGCCAGCACTTTTCGATGGAGCCAGCAGGGATGAGGTCCCAGGAGAGGCCAGCGAGGTACAGCATGTCCTTGAGCAGGAAAGAGCGCACAAAGTCCAGGGGGCCACTCCCACCGCCGGCTGGGCTGGGCCCCCCAGCGGGGCCGCCTCCCCCACTGGCCACGCAGGACACGGCCAATCGCAGCAGCTCCCGCTTGTAGAGCTGCTTGAAGGCAGACACCACGCCTTGCTCCAGCGGGGCGGGGATACGGCCTCCCCCTCCAGCTGAGCTGCCCCCTGCCGCAGCCTTGGAGAGGAAGAGGGCTCGGATGGAGCCATCTGGGGTCTGCAGTTGGGGTGGCTCCTCTGGGCCAGCACCGGAGGGCGGCGGGGGGCTGCTGAGAAGCAGCACCGCCTTCTGCTGGAGGCAGCTGCGGCGCAGATAACGCTTGACTCCTGGCACAAAGTCTTCAAAGAACCAGGCCCGGAGAAGGGCAGGTCCGAGCCGGGCCTCGGGGCTGTAGCGGTAGCAGGCCGGGAACTTGTCCTGGTTGTGGTGCCGGAGACTGGGTGGGTCTGGGAGCCCCCCAACCACCAGCGGTTTCAGCTTGTGCGAGCCAGTCAGGTTGGCAGCCAGCAGCACGGTGACGCGCTCCTTCACCACCAGCCTCCGACGGGGGGGAGCCTGCAGGCGGGGGGAATGGGCCCGCAGCTCTCCAGCCTGGCCTGGCAGCAGCTTCCAGTAGAGTCCAGTTACATTGGCATTGTAGATCTGCTCGTCCCCGTAGCCTCCCCCGTCCGAAGGAGCCGCAGCGGCTGGAGGAGGAGGCGGCGGGGGCAGGAGCAGCGAAGGGTCCGGAAAGGTGGAAGAGGGGGCCCCGGGCTCCAGCTCAGCCTTGAGCGGCGGGGTCCCTGGAGCGGCGGGGTCCCCCCCTCCACCGCCTTCGCCATAGATGCGCTGGCTGGAGATGCCGTGCCGTTTCTGCCAGCGCCAGAACCAGCCATGGCTGGCTTTGAAGGTGCACTCGGGCCCGTAGATCTGGCGGGCGAAGGCCTCGGCCTGGGCTTGGATGATGGGCCCGGAGAGCGGCACGCCGTGCTGCCGCAGGGTGAGGAACCAGGTGTAGACGGCCCGGTCGATCTCCTCCTCGTTGGCCAGGCGCATCTTCTTGCGCTGGGTGCCCACCTCGCCGCCCAGCTGGTCCAGGAACCAGCGCAGCTTGTGCTCGTCCTTGAGCCAGCCGCGCAGCGTGCCGCCGGGCACCCCGAAGTCCCGGCACACCGAGGCCTGCCGCTCGCCCTTCTTCACCCGCTCGATGGCCTGCAGCTTGTCCTTGATGGAGTAGGCGCGGCGGAAAGCCATCTTCACCGACAGCCCCGCGGGGCCCCGCCCGGGGGGCCCCCCGCCCCGCCGGCACCGCGCCGCCGCCCCGGGCTCGCCCAGCTCCAGGCACACCGGGGACGGCTCCCTGCTGCCCGGCTCCTCCAGCTCCAGCGGGCTCCGTCCGCCCGGCTCCACCGGAGGCTCCCGGCGGCTCGGCTCCTCCAGCCCCGGCGAGGCCCTGCTGCTGCTGCTGCTGCCCGGTCGCCCCCGGGGCCGCCTGGCGCCCGTCCCGTCCGGGGAGCGTCTCCGCCTCGGCGGCTCCCGCAGGCCCAGCGCCGGGGGGTCCCCGGTGGCCGGGGGCAGCAGCGCGCCCTGCCCGCAGGCCATGCGGGGGGCTGCCTGCGGCCGCTCAGCGCGCGCCCCGGCGGGATCCATGGCGGGGCCCGGCGCCGGGGCCGCGGCCGCTGGCAGCCATAAACCCGCCCGGCCCCGCGCAGTCCCGGGGAGACGGAGGGGCCCGGCCCGGGGGGGGGCGCGTTATAACCGGGGGTGGGGGCGGGGAGCCAAGGTCTTTTGTCTCCTCTCTCGCCCCTGAGAGCCGATAGGGCGGGCCGGCGGCGCATGCGCCGTCGCTGCTCCGCCCCCCCCCCGAAGTGGAACGTCCTGTCCTCCCCTCTCCCATTGGACTCCTCCCCCTGTGGCAGGCTGTAATTCCTATAGCCGGCACCCTCGCCGGAATGTTCCATTGTCCCAACAGGGGGTGTCCAATCCCTCGGCCCTTTCCGTTCCCCGCCGCGGCCGGGGATGTACTTCCACAGAACCGGCCATTCCCCTCACAGCAAAGACCCACTCCCCACCCGGACTGTTCCACTCCCGCGCCCGCTCTGCGTAGCCCCCACAGCGCCGCCGCCGCCAGCCGGCGCCCCCTCCCTCTAGCCACGGTTGGTCGGCGCCGCGACCCACAATCCCCCGCGCGGCCAGCGCGGCTTCCTTTTTGCTGACTGAGGCCGAGTAGAGCCGCGCGCCCGCCGCGTGAGTACGGAGCCCTCGCGGGGGCCGGGCGGGCGTGGAGGGGCCTGGAGTCACGGCCGGGCCCGGGGGAGGCACCGCGCGGGAGGGGGATGGGCCATCGGGCTGAGGCGGGTTCCCCGCCAGCCTCCCCGCCGTGAGCAGCCCCGTGCTCCCCTCATGGGCAGGGGCCTCCCCCGTGGGTGCTGGTGGCAGGGGCCTCCCCCGTGGGTGCTGGTGGCCGGGGGGGGCGGGGCAGGGACCTCCCCCGTGGGTGCTCGTGGTTTGGGGATCAGGGACCTCCCCCGTGGGTGCTGGTGGGCGGGGCAGGGGCCTCCCCCGTGGGTGCTGGTGGCCGGGGGGGGGCGGGGCAGGGACCTCTCCCATGGGTGCTCGTGGTTTGGGGATCAGGGACCTCCCCCGTGGGTGCTGGTGGCTTGGAGGTGTGGCCTATGGCGGGAGGGGGCTTCATCTGCATCCCTCTGTGCCCCCCCAAGGATCCTTTCCACCCCATGAGCAGCCGCCGCTTCTCTCACAGGCGAGGAGCCCTGCTGTGGCCAGGTGCTTCTGGTGGTGGGGGCAGGGATTCTGTGTCTCGCTGCTTCCCCCGATGCCTGCCCGTGTCCACCATCCTGCTTTTCATATGCTGCCCTCATAGCCAGGGAGCCCTGCTGTGGGGGAGGGGGATGATAGCGAGTGGCAGCAGGGACTCTGTTGCTCGAAGAATCCTTCCCCCACCCCCTAGGACTGCTGTGAGCAGAGTCCTTGGGGGGGATCGTAGGTGAGCCTCCCAAAATTCCTTCCCCCTCGCTACGAGCTTGTGCTTCCCTTACCTCTTCCCTTACGGCTGAGGAGCTCAGTTGTGGATGCAGGTGGTCCCAGGAAGGATTATAGGAGAGTCCTCCAAAGAATCCTCCCTTCCCCCTGCACCCTCTCTGTGAGCATCAGCCTGTTTGCCTGGTGCTCCCCTCACAACCAGGGAGCTCTGTCTTGTGTGCCAGCAGCCCAGAGATGAGGGGGGTGTGAACTCTGTGGTGCTGACTCACTTTTCAGCAGCTCTCAGTCTGGTAACTTCTGCTGGCGCTTCAGGCTCTTTCCACTGAAAATCCAAAATCAGGCAAAATCTGATGGGTCTTCTTATTTAGGTACTTTAGCTCCCTGATGCTATGCCCATCTGTCATGGAGTATCCTTGAGCACTCCCTAAGAAAGGGCCTGATCCAGCAAGCTGCTGATCATCCCCAACCTCCTTTTAGCTCTGTAACAGCTCAGGCTGTCCTGAACATCACAGGATTATGCTGCTGTTCTTGCACTTTGCTACACAGCAACAGAATCTGACTCCATAATCTCTGTTTAATCCTGATTTATTCTGGTCATAACCATAGTTATTACCTAGAGTCTCGCATGGTTTGTTGTATCTGTAATCTGAGTGCATTGCACGCATAAGGGGCTCCTTACATTTTCCATTCCTTGCATAAACTTGTGTTTCATCCTCCAATTCCTCCTCTTTCAGGGATTCCTGGCATTCAGCCCCCCTCACCCCCCAATAATGGCTGCTATCAACCGGCTTGTACATCTATAGACAATTACAGATGTGGTTAAAACTGCAGGTTCTGCTAACTAAATGCAGGGGGTTGTGTGTCCCCTCTACTCCCTTCTGGCTTTCTGATTTGCACCAAAATCAATAGGGTTCTGCCCATTGATGCCTAGAACATTCCCTGAAATTTTGGAATTGATTGGATTAAAAAGTCTATCCTGTTACAGATGGGAGAAATACCATTGAGTTGCTTGGCTTGGCCAGATGTTCCTTATTACCTTCTCTGGTTATGCACCCTATGTGCCTCCTTGCTCACTTCTACTTTTCTTTTCAGGTACATATTCTTTTCCTCTGTCTGGCTTTGCTCCTTTCCTTTACAGGTATATACTTTTCTCCTCTCCCCCACTTGCTATTCTGTTAATTTTCCAATACTAGTTGATATATTTTTTTCTTACTAACTTATTTCTTATCCTTTTCCAACTGATTTTCTGCAGTACTACACACTTGTCTGGAGGAGCAAATGGAGCCTGCCTTTCCCAGTGACAGGTATCTCCAGACTTGCTTTTCTGCACCTATTAGCTGAGTGACTTTAGGTGCTGATTATTGGTTGCTAATCACCTGGGGGCGGATGTCAAGGTTTCAAGGAATCATAGTTGGGAGGTCCCAACTGTCATTTTGTTGGCTGACTGGCAATCCTTTTGCTCATTTATGTCCTGAAACACTCTGCAATCTCCCCACAAAAAGTACTGCAGGTAGCTGGATTGGTAATTTCATTAGTGAGATCAAATGCTTAACTAAACTGATTCTTGCTTATGTGCACATAATTGAACTAACTACCAAATTTCTCTTTCCACTCTGGGTTTTCACTTGTAGTTGACATTTTTCCTTGCTGTTGCTGGGATTAGCTTTCAGTAGATTCTGTTGGGGGATGGATGTGACATGTGAGATAGTGTGAGAATACTCTATACATACCCCTAGACAAAGCCAACAGGGATTATGTCTACACTACGAAATTAGGTCGAATTTATAGAAGTCATTTTTTTAGAAATCATTTTTATACAGTCGATTGTGTGTCTCCCCACACAAAATGCTCTAAGTGCATTAAGTCGGCGGACTGCGTCCACAGGCTAGCGTCGACTTCCGGAGTGTTGCACTGTGAGTAGCTATCCCACATTTCTCGCAGTCTCCACTACCCATTGGGATTCTGGGTTGAGATTCCAATGCCTGATGGGGCAAAAACAGTGTCTCAGGTGATTCTGGGTACATGTCATCAGGCCCCCCTCTCCCTGTCTCCTATTTCATTGTCGATGGGCTCTACTGTAGGGAGATACAGTCAACTCATTGGTAATCTTGCACTGTTTAAGATTGTGGATTTTGAAAAGCAGCTGACATTTCCCTTCAGAAACAGCTGCTGTGGAAAAAGTGTTCCCTTCATTTAAAAAAGAAAAAGAAAAACACAATCTTAAAATAATACAGGTAAAAAGCTTAAGCTCAAATCTTATTTTGGGTTTTATGAAATATTGATATAAATGTTTTCATCACTTTTTTAACTACGCATTCCCCTGTTTCATTGGAAATCCAGTGTGATGGCCTTATTTTAGTTTGTGACAGCCAAGAAGTGATGATAAGCAGAAACTGAAAAGGAAGCTGAGCAACTATGCATTTTCAATTAGAAATTGTTGAAACTTAGAGGGCTTTTAGATGGTGGTTAATGTTGCTTATATATTGGTTATGGGAAGTTTTCACTGCATTGTCCTGTGTAACTTTACATTGGGTGAGGGAGGTTGAAAGCTATGTATTAATCAACACAAAAACCATTGCCTTTTTGATGTTTTGAGTCTTACAAATAGCTGGTACGCTTTGTGCCACCACTTAAGTTGCTGCCTGTTACGTTTCAGTGGCATGGATAATACAAAGGCCAGTATCCAACCTGCGCAGCAAGAGCACACATTGTTGCGTTTTTCTTGTCTAGTCTGCACACATATTTTTATAATCATAGAAACATTTTGTACATAATACTAGTGGCTCCTAGAATAGTTACGATGAATTAAATGCATAAGAACCTAATAACTATATTCAATTTAGAGAGCACGATAAAGGCTTATAAGGTGATTGTACAGGAACTCCTCACTTAATGTTGTAGTTATATTCCTGAAAAATGCAACTTTAAGTGAAACAATGTTAAATGAATCCAATTTTCCCATAAGATTTAATGTAAATGCAGGGGGTTAGGTTCCAAGGAAATTTTTTGGGGGCAGAGAAAAGGCATTATATACTGTACAGTACTGCTTTGTACTATGGTTGGGAAGTGCCCCTGGCTTATCCCACACAGGCACAGCCCACTGCAGGCAAGAACACTAGGAAGCACCTTTGCAGCAGCAGCGGCAGCTTCCCCGGAGAAGAACAGGCTTGGACTTTGCCAGGAATGCTCCAGGCCCGCCTCTTCCTGTCCCCACTCCACCCCAGGCCTGCTCCTGCCCCTCCCTCCCAGTGATTCCCTGCTGCCAAACAGCTGGCAGATGCGGTGTGTCCCTGCTCTTCCCCCTCCCTCCCTCCCAGAAAGTCCTAAGTGCCGCCAAACAGCTGTTTAGCAGTGGGGGAAGCGCTGGGAGGGAGGAGGTGGAGAAGTGGAACTTGGGCAATGCTCTCTTGTAAAGTTGCTGCTCTTCCACAGAATCTTACAAGCAGGCAGCCAAACAGCGTTATAAGGGAGCATTGCACAGCTTTAAACGAGCATGTTCCCTAATTGAGCAGGGATGTAACATTGAAACAACATTAAGCGGGACAACGTTAAATGAGGAGTTACTGTACTTTGCATTTAAGTATAGAATAGGGTTCTTTGCTTCTCTGATTTCTACTGTTGATGTACTCGGAAATAGAAATTGTTGCAGAGATTATTCATAAAGCACAGTAAGATTAATTTTTAGTTGTAAAGCTTAGTGCTCATGAAAGTGAAATGAATCTCTCTGGGTGTTACAAAGCACCCACCAGTGCTGTTCTGAGTTGCCTTGGCTACTCAGGGTTACCTCCAGAAGCTGACACATATTAAAGCAATAATGGTTTTGTCTACACTAGGGTTTTAACTTGTTAAAATACTTTCCCTAATGTAGATGTGGTATTTTTGTTAAATCAGGTATTTACTTATGAAACTGTCCTATGTGTATAATTGTGCAAATTACATTGGCAATTGTACACTTATATTATTTAAAAATCTGATTTTTTTTAAAATGTCATAGGCTATGTCTATTCTACAGCATAATTGGCATAATTTGTCACCTAGGTGTGTGAATAAACCACGTAAATTACACCGACATAAGCGCCGGTGTGGACAGCACTGTGCTGATGGGAGAATTCTCTCCCGTGGGCTTAGAGCAGTTAGATAGCTTACAGTGGTGGTAAACTCTCTAGTGTAGCTGTAACCATAATTGGTTTTAAGAATGAACACTCCATTGAGGTAAAAGGGAACTGGCCATGTCTCAGAGCAGTTTCAGGATGTTTGTAGGCTCTTAATTGGTTGCATGCAGTTCCCATTTGGAAGATTTTCTTCGCACTAGCATTTTATATGTAAAAAATAAATAAAAGTTTGATTTCTGCTAAGTTGATCATGCTGATAAATATCTTAAGCAGGTTGCATGTGGCCCACAGGCTGGGTGTTTGACGGAATTAACTTTTAAAACATCATGTTTAACAGATATAGAAATATGTATATTTTCTGTCTTTTGACTAAAAAGGAGACCTGTTAAATTCTTAGGGGGACTGGACTTCTTCCAGAAATTGTTCTTGTATAATCTTTTAACAAACTTCTGCTACAGGCTTGTCCTTTTTTTTTTTTTTTTTTTTAATTGAGTTAACTGCCAGTTAGCTCTAGCTAGTTAACAGCTCTATAGGTTATTCTGGATACTCAAAACATTTATAGTTTACCCAAGGCTGATCCCTATCAAGTACACTGAAGTAACAATTCCAGTGTGTATGTAATCTAATTGTATTTTTAGTGCTGGATACAGTAGTTTAAAACAAATACAGTTGGGTTTTAGACGTATATGTACATAGTTCTGTTTAGTTAGTACTAGACTCACTAGTATTAAGCAGCCACAACTTCGCAGTAAACTGTATTGTTTCTAATTTCTTTTGAAAGTTAAAACATTTTATACAAGTAATATCCCACCTGCTATACAACTCGTTTACTGTGCTCTCACTGGTTCTGCGTCTCTAGAAATAAAACTTTCTCACTTTTCCTAACTTTATTTCTTAATGCTGTCATAGGAACTAAAAAAGTAAGTACTTACAGGTCAATATCTTGTCACTTCTGCTTTCTTTTTTTCAAGAAAATCATTGGATTGGATGTATTGGTGCTAAGATTTTGTTCACCTTGGTTATAAACAAGTCACTGTCAATTTAAGTTTTCTGTCTTCTAATAGAAATGACCGTATACTTATAGGAATTTACCGTTCATTCTGGTTTCAGCTCTTTGGAGAGGAAGATCTCTCATGGTTTTACACGAGAACACATAAATCCTGCAATAGTAATGATGTCCTAAGTACCCTTATTAAATACATAATGCACATGTACCCCCATATATGCACATCACCATGACTGCTATTCATTGATTAATCAAAGAGGTCATTTGAGGAGTTGCAAGAAACTGTCACTAATTATGTTAAACTGGATTAAGTAACCTCCCGTTTTATCTGCTATGCAGTTGCCTTCTTATGTCCGACTTGAATTATACACCTCTATCTCGATATAACGTGACCCGATATAAGGTGGGTTCACATACAAGGCGGTGAAGCTCTGACACGCTGCTCTGAGCAGCGTGTTAAGGGTGCCAGGCCAGGACTGAGGGGTTCGATAAGGGGCAGAGGGTCTCGGCAGCAGTCAGGGGCTCTTCCTCCCCTCCTGCCCCCAGGATCTGGGGTCAGGAGCTGTGGGAGGGCACTTTTGGTGGCCCCGCAGTCCCAGAGTGGCCCGGGGGATTAGCGGGGGGCTGGGAGCAGCCCGCTCTGCTTCTCTTGCCCCAGCTGTGTCGCTTGGGGGAGGGATCTTGAGGGAAGGGATCTCCCCCCCCCACTTCCCCGCACTCACCAGCAGTGGCAGAAGCGGAGCAGCCCGGCCCCAGCCTGCTCCACTCCACCAGCTCCCAGCCGCAGCGCTCCGCTTCCCGCCGCAGATGAGTATGGGGGACACCTCTCCGCACTCACCTCTGGCGGGAAGCGGAGTGACGCGGCCCCAGCCATGTCGCTGCGGGGCGGCTGGGGAAAGGTCCTGCACTCACGTGCCTGGCAGGAAGTGGAACGTCACAGCTGGGAGCTGGCGGAGTGGAGCTGGCTGGGGCTGGGCTGCTCCGCTTCCTGCTGCAGGTGAGTGCAGGGGGGCATCCTTTCCCCAACCTCCCTGCACTCGGAGGTGGCAGAGTGGAGTGGGCTGGGGCTGGCTGCTCCGCTTCCTGCCGCTGGTGAGTGCCTGTCGGGGGCGGGGAGGGGTGGATAGGGATCGGAGCAGTCAGGGGACAGAGGGGTTGAGTAGGGGGTGCAGTGCGGTCCTGGGGGTGATTAGGGACGGGGTCTCTGGAGGGCGCAGTCAGGGAACAAGGAACAGGGCGGGCCCAAAGCAAGTTTGATATAACGTTTCACCTATAATGCGGTGAGATTTTTTGTCTCCCGAGGACCGTGTTATATCGGGGTAGAGGTGTAGTAATGCAGACTAAATGGTAAACATGTAATAGCAGAATATTAAGAGCCAAGACTATATTCCCCTCTTCTCTGAAGTAGTTGAGAATCGTAACCAGAAGGTGACCTTTAGATGCAGAGCAAGCACTTGCCTGCCACAGATTCACCTGATACAATCATATGTGTCTTTTTAAATGGAAGGCTTTATCTGTTCACTTCCAGCCTATATTTTATTCTTGGTGTGATTTAAGAGAACCCAAATCCAATGAGCACCCCCCTCCCATTAATCTAAAACACCTCATGCATTCACAATACCCGAAGCTCCCACTTCAGTGTCCTTATTGAGCTGTTGCAGTCAGTACCTTAAAAGTTCAGGTTCATAGACATAACTGGTCTATCCATCTTAGTCAAATGCTGATCTAAGCATGCACTTTCCCTGCACTTTCACATTTTGTACACTTCAGATGGTCAAAACTAGGTAAACAGTATAATAAAATTATACAATCCTTGCAAGATTGTAGTTTAATTTTGAACAACACCTGTTTTAAGCAATCACTGGCTGTGAAAAGTCCTAATCCTATTTTTTCTTCAGTCCTAATCTTTTTCAGTATCATCATCCCTTTTCCTTTTCCACCTACTGCTCAATAACCACAATTCAGATTATTTCTTCCTCTGTGGAGGATGCTACTACTTTTCTGCAGATACATTGGAAGCTCCTGTGCAAAACAGTTCCTTGGTGTAAATAGTCAAACACCCCATTCCCTTTAAAAGATTTCTTGTAGTAGGTATTGCTATTCAATATTTGTCTTGTGGGTTAGAGACTGCTCCTTTTTTCTGAGTACAAAGGTTAGCATGTAAAATATTTCTAAGTAAAAAATCTGACACTAAAATAAGTGTGGGGCTACCATGCTTTTACAATGAAAGCATGTAACATGCTCATCTTTACATTCTAGAGTACTATGTGCACTTGATTAGCATTTTAGTCATTTTTATGCAGCTAGCATATGTTCTGACTTTGACCTATAATCTGATGTCATCATTGCCTGCTTGGTCACAATGCCAAGGAAGCTGTGACAGCATAGCTTATCCTGAGGGCCAGATCATAGAGTTGCTGCTTTATCCCCACATTGCCACCCACTTAATGGGACGCTTTGACTTTGAAAGTAATAAGTAGGATTAATTCTCTATCTTTGAAACTGGTGGCTTACTGTAGTAAGAAGTGTTTTATTAATGTCCATATGGTAGAGCATCCAGTTAAACTATTTTTTTATGAAATCAGCCTGACTTTCAGGGTTTCCAGTTTTGATATTTTAATCAAGAGAAATATATTGTTCGTTTCAATTGGCAAGAGTTGTTCATTGTCTTCTCTACCGGATGAAAAGTATCAATTTTTATTTTTAAGCAAAAAAAAGGGTTCCCCTTAGAAATTGTGATTTTAATACTGTATTTAGGTGTTAGTTTTTTTAATATAAATGTAAAAATCCCCAAAATAATAAGTGTAAGTTTAAAATGGCAAAGGCACTTAAATTTGAAAATGGTTTCCCCTTTACTTGTCTGCCGAGTCCTGAAATAGGAATTCTGGTTTATTTTTTCCAACTGTTGGTATTGCCATCTGCACCTAATGGAATGTTGGAAAATGTTCAGTTTTAAATATTTCTGATTTGATCACCTATTGCAGAGTGAAATAGAATCTTGAAACTGAGACTGGCAGGTAAGCAAAGAGGGAAGTGTCTTTTCAGCTACTTAATTTTAAATTGGATTTGTGCATAATTCAACACACTCTTTTTTTACTAATTTACTATCTTGAAATTTAGTAGCTAACCTTTACCTGGATTTCTGAGCACTGCTGTAAATCCTGCAGTTAGGAAAATCTCTCCAATATCATGTTTGATAATTTTGATATCCTGGAAGCTAAATTTGACTTCATAGTGGATTATAAACAATAGTTAAAGCACAAGACTTTCATGCCAAACAAATGCAACATTTATGCCACTTCCTTTGTATGGGATATTTCAGTTGATTTAAATGTGAAACAATAGCATTTAACAAAATCTAGCTTAAAGTTATAGGCAGATCTTTCTAAAATTGCTGTGTTTAAAATAAGCTTGTCACATATAATGAAGGTTAATATATATGAACCCTGAGACACGCTCTTAAAAACTCTTGTCCTTTTCATTTGGCAGTAATTGATTTTTAACTGAAATCCAGTGAGTTTCAAAGTTTGTTGGCTCAAAATATATTTGAGAGATTCATGGTTTCCAAGAAAGCCGGGAGCCCATTACTAACACATAACCTTACTCTATCTCAGTTAACTTCGTGCAGCTCTGGGAATAGTTTCCTTTGCTCCTCTGCTGGTTTTATAGCAGTCAAGTACAATACAGCATGTCCTATATTGGCAGTGTCTACAAAAAGATCTTCATGAGTAGGGAATCTTTTTTTTTTTAAAAAAAAGCAAGTTTTCCAAAAATACCGGTTTAAGGGTATCTAGTTAGCACATTGGTGGTGCTTATTAGGTGGTGATTTGGAAAAATCCCTCCACTATATCATAAAACTTTGAAAAGGATTCAAGTTTGGCCTACACGACTGACAAGTGTGCCTTACAGTGTAAAATGTGAACTACATGTAGAGCCCTGTGGCTTTAGTTTCTGAGGACTTAATACAGATCTAACCAGACCAAATGTGGACGTAGATAAATTAATTAAAAAGGTGCTTTACAGAGAAATAGATCAAATTTGAACTTGGATTAAACATGTGGACAACTTAATTCCTTCTCACTGAAATGTGTAAACAATGAAATGGAAATTGAATTAAATGCCCAAAGCACCATTTCTTAATATATTAATCATGACTGAGTGGTGGGTTTTTATATAAACTTTGCAGTGCTTAAGAAATGGCTCAAATCTAATGTATGCCATTGGCTTGTTTAGTTATGTTGCAACTACATTATTGTGCTTATCTTTTAATGCTGCCACTCTTTGGAAGATGAGGACTAGGAAGCTCCCGTACCCACTAGAAAAGGTCTGGTTGGACAAGCACCAGTATGATGAAGCGGAGAGGCTCCACTACGAAAGAGAAGCCACTTTGGCAGCCTCAGCCACTGAAAAGTGCCAAGAGGTGGAGGCAATGAACAGTGTTTGTCACGATGATCCCGTCGAGGGCGAATTGAAAGACATGAAAAGAGTGAGAAATGGGAAGAAGCAAAAGAAAAGGAAACGCTCTCCAAAAACCAAGAGTTTGGTCTCCAAGGTAGATTTCGTCCTGACTGGTTTATTAGCTGATGGCGTGTGGTTTGACAAACCTTTCTTCGATCATGCTGAAAACATGTTCAGAAAGAAACTTGCAGATGACCTGACCCAGAAAGCCGCTGAGACTGAACTGGCTGCTGAGCAGCCAGCATTAGTGTCCTGGTCAGAAGAAGCTGTCCCAGGTGTTCATAAGCCAAGGAAGAACGCAGCAGCCTTGCACTGCACCCATGCCAGTCTGATTGCTTGTCACCATGTCATTCAGGATGTCTGGGTCAACAAGTTCAACTTTGATGAGGCAGAGAAGGTGTTTGTTGAAAGGTCTCAATCTTTTGTTCACCCACACTTTCTAGATCTTCCATCGGTACGATGGAACAGTGACTATGGTGATGTCGATCAAAGAACTCCAGATGAAGGGTATATAACAGCTCTATCTACTCCTGCAACCCCTGCTACACCATGCCTGTCAACAGATGTGGTGGTTCATTCTGGTGCTTCTTTTGTTACCAGTTTGCCCAGTCCTGCATGCCAGACAATAAATGGCAAGCCTCAGATATTGACCTTGCAGGCATTGATTTCAGGGGTGTGGCTGGAGAAACCTATTTATGATGATGCTGAGAAATGCTTCTACGAGAACATGACTGATGGGCATCCTCCAGGGAAGGTGAGGCCACAAGAGCGCAGCCGTCCAGAAGCCTTGAAGAGCAGCCGAAAGGACAAGAAGGGCCGCAGTCCCGGGAAACGAATGAATTCTCGACATGTGGAGTTCACCACTAACCCTTCCCATCCTAAAGATGCTGAGCACCCTCCGCCTACCTGGTATTTCCTACACAAGGACAGTGAGCATTTGTGGCTTAGTAAACCCACATACGACAGCGCTGAATCACGATACTATGCATCTGAGGCCCTGAAAATGTCAATCAGACAAGATAATTCAAGGGTTCCAGAACTCTCACTAGCAAAACCATCTCGACCTGCTTCTCGTGCCACAAGCGTGCCCTCATCAGAAACTAAGTAGGAAAAGCTTATTCTGGGGTAACACTCAAACTCGGAAAATTGATGGTTCAGGATTGAGCTGAAATAATTGGCATATGTAGAAGGCAAGCGCCCTGTGGGTCTGTAGTGCCAAACACAACACTGGCGCTATAGATATAACCTCCAGTTATTGAGCCAAAGGTCCTGTTTAACCTTAATCAGGCTTCACTTTACCAGCAGGGTTTTTGAAGAGGGCCCTCCTTTTTTAAGGTAGCTCACTGTTACACTGATGAGTTGTAATTAATCCTCAAACACCCCTAGGAGATCGGTAGTTAAGTTATTGTCATTTTATTGCTGGAGCCGGACAAGTTCGATAATTTGCTCGAGATCACAGAGAACTGAAGTCAAAGGAGGGGTTAGAACTCTTGATTTGGGAGTTCTGATTCCCAGTCCTGTGCTCAGGCCACACATTTCTTGCACAGAGCCTTTAATCCCAAAGTGCTTTACCGGCAGAAAGGTGGAGGAGATGACCGTATTGTCTAAGCATTGCTCTGGGATGGTACTGACCACTTAGCCCCTCATCATTCTGAGGTTCATAAACTGAGTTTTAGGCAGGTTTAACAGTAGCTTTTTTTTGGACTAGACCTTTAGAATGGGTATTGTGTTTGCAGTGCATGAGTATTAAAGATCCCATTGCATTCTTCACAAGAGAAGGAATTTGTTCCGGTGGCTTTGACCAAAAATTCCCTAGAGGTTGCTGTATGTAGGTTTTCCACTGGCTTCCCCTGAGAAATGGATGCTTTTTTGTCACTGTATATGTTCAGTTTGTAGAGGAGCTTTGGGATCCTTCAGGATGAAAGATGCCATTTGTCTGTAAAATAGGCCCAAAGTTTTAATCTGGAGACCGCAGGTGCTTCCTCTGAACGATTGAGGGAAGGTAATCTGATAAGCCATTGTGTCTAAAAGTGGGTGTTTAATCTGGGCGTGTAAGGTGAACTAGATTATAACAAATCCAATGAACAAACATTGGAGCTGGGAAGGGGGATGCATTTTTAAAATGTAGAAAAGATCCATTGGCCCTGCGATTAGTCTAATTAAAACAGTCTAATTTTGTTTAAAGGCTGGAAATGTTTGAAAGCAGCCTGTCTTGGGTGAGTACAGAACAGCATTTTTTGTTCCACTGTACATGAAACAATGCAGTTTATATTTTGATTTTACATAATTGCATTCTACTTGCTGAACCCAAAACTTTTCTACCGTTCAGAGGCCACATTACCTTCTGAGCTGTAGCTCTTCAGTGGATTTGTCTAAAGGCCAGTACTTAAGTGCTGTTTTGTAGCCCAGCAATAAATAAATTGCACAGAGAATAAATAGGTCTTCCTTTCTCCTCCCTTTGAGGAGACACTTGTGATCCCTTGAGTTTGAATAGGATTCTCTGTTGCCAGAAGGAGTAAGAAGAATCTCCCCATGAAATGACGATTGTGTCAGTACAAAATGTACAGTGTGTGATTGATATGGCCTGTGCATAATTAGGATTGTGTGTGGTAAACTGGCTGCATGTAGCCTTGTGTATATGGACAGCATTTCTGGCAGTCTCTTGAAGGAATGATGTGTACATTGGGAAGGGGTTACAGAATTTGGAGTTGGTTTTTTTTTTAGCAGTCTCTCTTGATCCTTCTCTGCCTTTCTGAATGGGTTGGTGTTGATACTGAGATGTTTTTACAACCGTACAGTAGAAAGCATTACTTAGTTAACCAGTGTTGAGATCTGGAGGTGTTTTTTTGGAGGATTTGTAGGGCTTACAAAGGTCTAGGCTGATTCTTTAAGTTATGGTCCTTGCCTTAGAGCATTTGAGTGGTGTAAACTTTTCCTAAAAGATCTTTAAATGCCCTTTACATAAGCTGATATTCTATGTCCTCCGTGTTAGGTTCTTGGAATAGCCCCATCCTAAATATACCATGAAGTTAAATAGCCTTTGGAAGCTGTTTAACTGCATGCCCATGTTAAGTTAGCCTCTTTGCCTCTGAATTCATTGTTACCACTTACAAAGTAGTAGGTTGGTCTACTTTCATAGCCATTTTGGAACCCCTGTGCATTTTAGAAAATCCTCCTTATCCTCCCACATGGGTTGGAATCTTGTGATTTCTGACTAACACAAAGCACAATGGGAAGGATCTCTCCCCAACAGTGTAACAGTTTAATTTCTAAATGACTACAGGGTCTTCTGAAAATACACCCGTGCAGGTCCATCTTCCACCCCTCCGTATGCCATCTTCTGAAATACTTTTTGTGGTTCTTGATTTGAAAGGAGGCGCTCTTCTAGTACCTCCGTTTTGGTTTGTTTGTTTGTCTGTCATGCCACATACTATTATGGAGTTATCCAGGAGGACTGGGTAATCTTGTTCTGCAGCACACTCAGTGATTCCTTGCCCCTCTAGAGGGTCCGAACTGCGTTAGCATTAACCATGTAAGATCATCTACTCCTGGGGGCATTCTGTGCCAAAAAATTCTGCACAATATTTTAAAATTCTACGAATGTTATTTGTCAAAATAACACTGTACATAATCAGGCCAATTTCAATTATTTTGGTAATTTATATCAAAATACCCGTCAGCAAGCATATTTATAACAATATGGACACTCACAAAAATTCCCTCAGGAGTAGAGAGTTAAAGAAATCCCTATGACAGCCCAGTTCCTGTTTCTCTGCCTCCTTCCCCCACCACACACACTCAGAACCCAGCTTGGGGTGGGGTGGGGGAGGCAGACACCCATAACCCCAGCTGCGGGCCCCTTGCCCAGATACCCATCTCCCTACCCTGCCAAAACCCAGGGATCCAAAGGGAGAAACAGCCTGATGCTTGATCTCAGGCTTGCATGGAGTTTCCTGCGTGCCACCCTCTCCTTCCCTCAGAGCATGCTGGGAACTGCAGCTGCCAGAACTCTCTAGCTCCCTCCCCCAGTAGTGTCTTCTATGTGCAAGCTGGGCTCTGCTGAGTCCAGTGGTCCTAGTGGTGACTAGCAGCACTGCAGCTCATTTCTGTGGTCGAATAGCAATTCTGTGTGCACATTGTTAATTTCTGCAAAATTCTGCATTGCGCAGTGGTGCAGAATTCCCCCAAAGGTAGAGATAGCTTGGTTGGAGCAGCACAGTTCTGATTCAGGTGTGGGCAGGGCTGAAATCTTTTGATAGTATGCAATAGAACTGTGTGCTCAACTTGCTCCCCATTACAGTTTGAACACTGCTTCCTAACATAGTTGTAATGTGACTAAAACACCGTGTCCTCCACTCTGTGTTGTGCTAAAAGCTACGTTAAGGAGTTTAGTCTATTGGTTACTAAGGTTGACTAGGCATATTTAAAAAAAAAAAAAAAAGTCTTTGTACATGAGCCAAAACAGCTGCGATTCTGTCCATTTTTTTTAAACCATTGTATTAATTGACTTGTGTGAATTTTTTAGTGTCTGACATTTTGATCTATATATCTTGGTGGAGCTGGCATTTACACAGGGGAAGGTGCAGACTGTCCAACATGTACAGCCCCTGCTTTATGCTGTGTTGCTAAATGCAGGTCAGATCAGGCAGACAGGTGGATGGATGATTAGAATGTCCTGCTTTCTTAATAGGATCCCATTTACTTAAAGCTTTTCACCAGCGGGGAAGGAAGATAAAGGGCAGAAAGCTACAATGCAGTTCTATGGGGGAGGGAGGAAGGAAATAAGTGCTATTGCTGATGAACCTGATACAAGCAGCTAACCTTTAAATATTCCTCGCTGCTCATATTGTCTCTCCCTATTTGCAGAAAAATGGCAGCTGATTTCCTTGTGCATGAGAAGATCTGGTTTGATAAATTCAAGTATGATGATGCTGAGAAGAGATACTATGAACAGATGAATGGGCCAGTTGCCAGTCCTTCATGCCAACAGGTAATGCATATCCTCAAGTAGTAAGGAAGTAGTTTTTGCAGAGTGCTAGAGTCTAAGGAGCTCCCAGTACTGATAGCAGGTGAAAGAATGACCCTTCCCACCTGTATGTATTTGTTAAGGTCTGTTAGTAATTCTCCTGTTCTGGAGACCAATTTGTAAAAGATCTTTTCTTGGAGACCCAGGTCCTGTCACCAAATTCCCTGTTTGGTTTTCAAAATGTTTTGTTCTGTGGACCACAAATAATTGCTTCAAACCCCTCCAGTGTTCCACAGGCTGTAGTTCAAAATATAGAGTGTATCTGAAGCTGATTTGCCTGTGTACAAGAAGAGGTTTAACTGTGTGAATGGGGTGAAATAGAAGTGGGGGAAAACCTGGGTTATAGTTTACAACAATTGGTCTTTTCTTAATCCTTCAGGTTACTTGTGCCCTACCTGTGGCAGGGCCACAAATAGGGTCTGTGACCTATCAGCGAGCAATTTTATATCCCATTCACATGATCTGAGAACAAATGTTGAGGTAATATGGGAGGGTGGGAAGTTATGCTAAGGACTGACCTGTGTGAGCCTTTACGATATCTAGCAATTTCCTGTTTTTCCAGGGAGCCAGTGTTCAGGAGTGTCCAAGCTGCTTTTTTTTTTTTTGGCCAGGCACATCCTGGAGACCGAGTCCACGACGGGAGCATAGTGGTGCTAACACTCCAGAGAGATTGTGACCCACACTCCCTTTCTGGCTTCCCCAGGAGGCCGCTGGGAATGCTGTAGATATTATTTGTCTGCACCAGAGCAGTGGTGGCTATGGTGGGGGAAGAGCAGGGAAAACAAACTTCAGGTCCAGCATAAAGTTCTCAGGGTGGCTCACACTTGCATTCCTGAGGTATCTGCACCCCCACAACTGGAGTAAGATTGTAGGGAGCAGTGATGCTCCCATCCTAAAATGTAAAGGACGGTTAACTGCATATGCATTTAATTCCATAGAAAGCGGCTTGAAATCGTAAATGGCTGTTTTGCAAGTGGCAGGGCCGAGCTTTTAAACAAAGGTCAATGCTTTAGTAGCTTGTAGGCATGTTCTGCTGAATTTCTGCTGGCTATGCTACCATAGCGGTAGCACAAAGCTCTGTACAACATTTATTTGAAGGGCAGATGTTCCTACAGTAGGTCTACAAAAATTGGAAGTTGTAAGTAAAACATTAAAGCAGATTCTAAAGCACAGCTGTGTTCTGTGTAGTAGAAAGGGGAATAATTAGAATATCACATGACACACACACAGAACTTTCAGTGAAGGAGGTAATTTTACCTGCCAGAAGTGGCCTGAAATCCAACTGACTGAAATTCTTAGAGTTGTTGTTTATTACAACACTCCCTTCCTATTAAGGTTTAGGAGTCTTCAGTAAACTTTTTTTAATTTGCATCAAATTTGGAAGTGCCATGCTATGTGGGATTATGTGGGGCTGATTGGTGCCCAGTGTGAAATGAGTTTTGGTGCTCAGTCCAGTTTCCAGTGGACAGGAGTCTGTGTCACAGAAACCACAGCTATAATGGGTGCTCTTGTTGGTAGTCTCAGAGAGCCAAGGAGTACCTGGACCCTGGAAACTGAACTCTTGTCCCAGGAGGTGGACCCTCCCGTTTGGGGATGTGGCACATCAATGTGGAAAAGCTAGCGCTGCCACAGCCTGGACCACACCCACTCTTTGAATAGAAGATTTTAGTCCGCAGGACTCTGCCACTTCTCACCAGCGTGAAATTCACACACCATCTTTTAAGGAAATTAGCTGCCTAGCTAGAGCTCCACTAAAGTGATCCTGATAACCTGCCTGAGTGATGGCTATGCCAGCCTGTCAGGAGACCAGAGTGGGGAGAAACTGCAACTGGACACTGTTCTGGAGGCATAGCATGATGTGACCAATACTAAGCTGCAGTCATTGCACTCCATGCCTCCAGCTGATGCTTCTTGAAAAGCTCCCTCCAATACTCACTTAATCATTGCTAAAAGAATCCAATCTTCCCCCTCTTAGCTGCCCACAGCAATTTCTCATGTCTCATTTTACAAAACATCTTGGTTCTTTCTGCGCTGTTTGCAGGAGAACGGAGCCAGCACGATCCTACGCGACATTGCCAGAGCCAGGGAGAATATCCAGAAATCGCTGGCCGGAGTGAGTACCCAAGCTCTCTCACCAGCTGGCTACCTGCAGTCCATTTTTAGCTATGGCGCATCTCACAGATCTCCTCCACTATGACTGATTCCATAGATTGTGTGGCTTCTTATTTTAAGTTAGAGGAGATTGACAAGGTGTGCAGTGCTGTGTACCACCAGACTAGCTCTGTTTCATCAAGAACACCCTCTATTGCCAGAAATGCATGCTGTGTAACTGCTTACCTTGGCACAATGGCTTTAAAATTACAGGCAAATTGCACTGGGGCTAAAATTCAGTGGTGCCTACAAAGAAGGCTATGCATTTCTTACTTTTCTCCCAGTGGAATGTTTGAGTTGGTTCCAATGATCTTTTAACTAACATGTAACCAATTTAACCATAGTTAAAATACCCCTGCTGAGCGGCATAGGGACAGCATGCATCTGTCAGCAGGGGCATGTTTGTATACTGGAGTACACTGAACTACCACCTTCTCTTTCCTGTTGGCTTTCAGTTAGGGTATGTGCAAAGAAATGGCATCTTCCATCTACTGTTTCTAGGGTACTCAGCTTGGCTACTAGTTTTAACTCTGAACACTACTATAATAGATTGCTACTATCCCCTGCTGGAGCATTTTTTGCTGCTGCTACATAATCAGTTTGTCACAAAGCTGGCTGTTTTAATCACGGTTATTGTTCAGAACGGAATTTAGATCCTGTATTAAGAGATGTTGTGCTGACTTATCGCAGGGAGGAGGGATAGTGACTAGGTTCTAATCCAAGATATGCCTCCTGTTTTCTCATCTGTAAAATGGAGGTGATAGTGTCAGCTACTCACAGGAAGGTTGTGAGGACAAATCAATATTTGTAAAACATTGGGATCCGCAGATGGAAGATGCTTAACAAAATTAGAACTATTAGGTGTCTGGCCTTGTGTCCTGATGACCCAGTAATTCCTCCTGAGGAAGGAACCCTAGCTATTGACTTGGAATGCAAAATATGCCTGTTACAAGATGATTAGTGACCCAAATATCTTGGGTAGGTAAACAGGAATGAATGGAACTGCTTTTCCCTTGGTCCTCTCATTGGGCCTGCTGTTTTTGTTGTGTCAAGTTCAGCTGTATAGTTCTGTGTTAGAATAACTGAGATCACGTGCAGGAGTAAAGCTGCTCAGCACAGAATTCGTCACTTGGAATTTGATGCAAGGACAGCAGGCAAACCGGGAGAAAAAACAAGAGAAAAGGATTAGATTTGCTTTCTAAATTGGTCCTGAAAGCAGGTTCTAAATTTTGGAAGTGAAAAGGGGAAACAACTGACGTTTTAAAAACCTACTCAGGAGGGTAGTGCTGGGAGTAAATTGTTTGACCATTGATTGAAGGGCTGCTGCTGACTGCTTTTCTTGTGATGCTGCAATTGCTAACAGCATGGGCAAGCTGGGAAATCGGCATTGAAATAATCTGCAAATTTATGATCTTCCATAATCTGCTTGGGTTTTCAATATAAATCTTTAAATCTAAGATGGAAGACTTGAATGCGGTCTAAACATCCTGGACTATGGAGAGTTCAGCCAGCAATCAAAGGCAAGCTCTGAAAGCTTTTCAGATAGGAATAGAAAGTGGAGTGGACTTTGAAGCTGCTTCCTACTGGAGATCAGGCTCAACGTTGATTGTAAATCCTTTTTTCTTTCCCTCCATGCCCCCAGCGTGTAATAAGAACGAGGCCCTGGTGAGAGTGGGCAGGGAGAGGAGGGGGGGATCTTGAATCCAAATTTGCCTGACAAATGGAGCTTGCAACTCTGTTCTGAAGGCAGGTTCTCTGTTTGGTGAATGTCCCCTGGTTTCTCTCAGCCTGATGAACCTTACTTGTGCTGGAATGGGAGTCCTGTTACAGAAGGCTATTGTATCTAATTGAGGCTTGGATGGGAGGGTGTAGAGGCATCTAGGGTTGGGGCAGCCGAGCCCTGTCGCCTCAGAGGTGGGAGAGTCAGGGCAAGAGGGCTAGTGAAGCCAAGGCAGCATCAGAACACAAAAGTCTTCTATGAAGATAGTGTTGTGTGGTCTCTGTGGCAAAGAAGCCAAATACCTTGTTTGTATATTGACTTTCTCATGCTGGGGCTTTCTGTAGTCTCAGGTCCTGTGTTGAAATTTCAACATGGTTGTGGTTTTTGAGAGTGAGAGATTCTAGGGACCTTACGCTCCAGGCATCTTAAGAAGCGGGTTTTCTACCCACGAAAACCCACGCCCAAATAAATCTGCCAGCCTTCAAGGTACCACCGGACTCCCTGTTGTTTCAACAAAAGTGAGTAGGCAGAAAGTGCTATCAAATGAAGTTAATCTCTGGAAGGATTCCCAAAGGGATGGATTTTAAATCTCAGACTTGTGCAGTGGAGACTCTAAAGAGTGTGAAATGCATGTAGGGCACCAGACTGATTTCAATTAATTATCATGCTTGAATTTGCAGTTAAAACTGCTTGAAGTGGGAAAACTCATTGCAGGCTTAACTAGGTAGCTGTTAAGGTGGCTTCATAATAACATAGCAAACCCACAACCATTGTGTCACCCTCGAGATATGTGCACTGCTTACCCAAGCACATGCATAGTATTAATGACCTCTCAGTCCCTCCTCGTTCATGATCTCTTGTTCATCTTGTCTTATATTAGCTTTGTTAGCTCTTTGTGGCAGACACTGCAATCTTAATTTTTCTTGTAAAGCACCATGTGCATCTGTAGTGCAACATCATAAATAATTGCGAACATCATCTGTGCTGGTGCACAGCTAGGCAGTAAGAGCGGTTGGCCTCTGGTCTTAGACATGCGGGAAGAGAGACAGGTCTGAAATGTCAAATTCCCTAGCTTTCCGTTTCTAAAGGATCATTATAAATTATGGACAGTAACAATACAAGCACCAAAAGTATCTGTATGGAATAGCATAAGTGTGTTACATTGCTTTATAGCCTGATAACGTGGATTTTGTTCTCATACCTCACAAAACAAACTGGTTTACGCTAAATTTGTAGAATGACTTTGGAGGCCTGTTGGTTTTTGTCCTCAGTATCCAGGATTTTGGTGGTGGGAAAGAGAGTCCAAGTATGGGAACTTCAGCTTGATAACCTGAAGATCCAGAGAACTGTTCTCTGGCTCTGGGAAGAGATGGGAAGATGGAAGAATTACATTTTTCTAGCTCTTTCCTGGTTGCATTTCATGGATCTATTGCAAATAGCAATACTGCAGTTTGACAGTCAGTATCTAGAAATATCGAAATACTGTGCAGTGGAAGGAATCTGAGGTAGTGGTTTGCATCTCCCAAAAAGTTTAAAAAAAAAAAGAAAGATGCCAGAAACATTTATTTGCACATACCTTTCATTCTGCTTTGCATGGACACGTCTGCTTTTATAATCACTCATTTCAGCCCATCTGTTTGATACTAACACTTTCTTATGTACCTTTAATGCAGGGGTAGGCAACCTATGGCACTGGTGCCGAAGGCGGCACGCGAGCTAATTTTCAGTGGCGCACTCACTGCCTGGGTCCTGGCCACTGGTCTGGGGGACTCTGCATTTTGATTTAATTTTAAAGGAAGCTTCTTAAACATTTAAAAAGCCTTATTGACTTTACATACAACATAATTTAGTTATATATTATAGACTTATAGAAAGAGACCTTCTAAAAACATTAAAATGTATGACTGGCACGCAAAACCTTAAATTAGAGTGAATGAATGAAGACTCGGCACAGCACTTCTGAAAGGTTGCCGACCCCTACTTTAATGTGTACACAAAGAACAGCCTTACAGCTGGACTGCACTGAATCATCAATATTGTGTGTGAAATCAAAGAATTTTTGATTTATTTTGTGATGTGACTATAAAGTATATTGGAAGCCCAGAGACTAATGGAGGCTTTGGTGCACTTGCTGTGCCAATGTGGAAGACTGTATACAGAGACCGCTAGTGTCTTCAAATACACTCTGCTGTTTTGCAAACCCTGTTTCCCAAAGAGACCATGGAAGGGGCTTCATTATTTGTATTACAATGGTGTCTAAAGGGCCGAATGAAATCAGGACTACTATGGGCTGAAGAGTCTACAGACGTACAGTATGATGCAATTCCAGCCCTGAACAACTTTGTTTAAATAGTCAAGACAAAGGGGTTGGAGTTCTCAGTTTTACAGATGGGAAACTGAGGCATGGAGGTGAAGCGTCTTGCCCGAGGACACACAGGAAGCCTGACAGAGCAGGGAATTGAACACAGAGTCTCTGTCCATACTGTAACCACAAAATCATTGTTTGTGGTTAAGGCATTGGACTGGGACCTAAAAGTTCTGGGTTCTGTTCCCTGCTCTCCCTCAGACTTAGGCAAGTCACTTAACCTCTCTGTGCGTGCATTCCCCATCTGTAAAATGGGATTACTTAACACCCTCTTTTGAGGTAGGATGAGGATGCATTTTAGAAATGTTTGAGGTATCCAGGTAATAGTGTTGAGTGTTATAGGCAACCCCATACAGCTGGAAAAGGCTGCTTTTATGTGTGTGTAAGTCTGACTCTGTTCTTGCAGGCCAAGAACATGACCAAACCTTCCAGAGCATGTCCTCTGACATAGTAGTAAATTAGGAAGACCACCTGGCTGTTAAGGTGCATGAGAGTTTACCCCTAAATGGGTTGGGTCTGCCTTCTTGGAAACTGTAGGAAAAAGCGTGCACATTGAGTTCAATGACATCCGTTTATAAACGTGCTTATAAGACCTAACGTGCTGTTGATTAATTAGATAGGATATCCACTTCCCCAGTGGATCACTTTCTCCACTCCCACCCCCCCCCAAAAAAAGTGGATGTGTTCTGTTTACAGTTGAGGGGGAGGGGTGGGGGGGTTGGGTCAGCTCCCTACACTAGTGTGATCACTTTCTTCACTCTGGGTTGGGCTAGTCTCATATAAAGTGAATCTAAAGTTCTGGATTTTAAACTATCCCAATTTCCTTTCTTCTCCACTAGTTGGTGCTCCTTTATCTGATTTGAAGTGTGTTTACAGAAACAGAATTTTTGACACTTTCCAATCCATTCCCATAATTCATCCCCCCCCTCAATTTTTAATGAATTATTAGGTATCTCAGAATAATATCTGGCAGCAAAATGCATATAGTGTAACTGCTGTCTAGGCCTTCTCCATCTAATTCCCCTTTATCATAACTTTTCACTCGTACCGTATTCAAGTTAGTGTAGTGATAACTATTTGTAAGCGGGCAGTTTTGTGTTACATTGAAGACAGGCAGGGTAGATTCCTGTATTATGTATGTACTTCTCAGAGTAATACTGAGTGGGTCATTTGTTGTGAGATCCACAGTGCTGTTTGGAAAAGGGAAAATCTAAGTTTCTGTGTATTCTGCCATGTATGCATTTTCATTCTGTTGCCATTGCATTTCGATTCTGCAGCTGCTTGAGGCTAGAAAGAAAGTTCTGCAGTGTCCCTGCATTTTGTAACAGAGGGATGTCTCATTCAGCTTGGTGCTAGGGTTATCTTTTTAAACTCTTCATTACAAAAGTTTATTCTACTTCAAATATCTGTAAACTGGAAAGGGTAAGATGGTTGAGACCTATGGTAAAGCTACAGGACTGGTTTCTACATTCCTCACTTCATAACTAGGGAAAACTCCTGTGAATTTTTTACATGCCTACTTGAGGCTTCTCCAGGCAGGCTGAGATTTCTTCCTTGTGAGATTTTATTAGGCAGACTGCTGTGCTGCTCTTAGCACTCTTAATTCAATGTCCTGTTAAAGCTAAACATTTAACCCCATTGAAATCAGGAACTGAAAACTAAGGTTCCCAAACAGAAGATATCCACATTTGTAAATATTACAGATAACATGGTCAAGTGACCAAGTCAGTGATGCTGTGGGAACCTTAATCTTTGAATGTCTACCTTTTTTGCATTTGAATTCTCATCCTTAATAGAATCCATTACAGTTTGTTTTTGCCAAGAGGAAATCCAATGCAATCTTTTAATCAAAAGTAAGAGGGAAAAACACTCAATTGCACATAGGAATAAACGTACTTGACTATGCATCCCTGAAAACCTGGAATGTCCTTGCCTGTCCATCAGTCTTTCTGTTCCTGATCTTTGTAACTCTTCAGAATGCCCACCTGACAGAACCTGTGCACTCCTGTGCCCATTTTCCCAGGTACATACATTGAGGGGGCACATTTCCCCTCTTAAAAATATATCATTTTAACATTAAACACAAAACTGTTAATCCAACAATTTTGCAAATGTGAAACAGGAAGTGAACATTAACTTGTTCAATTGCACAGCACTGTTGAATCGCCTACTAGGTACCCAGGTTGCAGATGTAACTTTTGTTAACCCACAACTCTCTTTTTCTGGCTTTAGTATTTATATTTTCAACCTTAATGTTGCCTCCATGCAAGTTTTAATTTCCTTGTTTAACAGGAAAAAAGGCTGTTGGAGCAAACTTACTCCAGCTTGGTAGAGCTGTACAGTTCCATAACTGTTAAGTATAGCCATGTATACATACAGAAAATACAACCTATGGCACAGTATAGTACAAAATGTTTGTAACAGGCTTTTATGTCATTTAAATAATTGCTTAACTGCAATAGCAAAACTTCTTGCAATCACTTCATAATCTTAGAATATTTTTCCAAACTCTGACTGTTCCTCAGTGAGGACTCTGTAAAGTTTGAAGTCCGATTATCGATCAGTACAAACACATTGTGAAACATGAAATAAGTAAGTACTCCTCTTCCTCCAACCTCTCATACAACTGAATGACTTTCCCCAAAAATGAGTGGTGTCTTGGGACTGACATGAGCATAACAATTTTAGCAGAAATGTCCAGCTATCAGTAGGGAAATAGTAGGGCTGTCAAGCGATTAAAAAAAACTAATCATGATTAATCACACTGTTGTTAATAGAATACCATTTATTTAAATATTTTTGGATGTTTTCTACATTTTCAAATATATTGATTTTAATTACAACACAGATTACAAAGTGTATAGTGCTCACTTCTTATTTTTTGATTAAATATTTGCACTGTAAAAAAACAAAAGAAATACACCTCTACCCCGATATAACGCGGCCTGATATAACACAGTAAAGCAGTGCTCCGGAGGGGTGGGGCTGGGCTGCGCACTCCGGCGGATCAAAGCAAGTTCGATATAACGCGGTTTCACCTATAGTGCGGTAAGATTTTTTTGGCTCCCGAGGACAGCATTATATCGAGGTAGAGGTGTAGTATTTTTCAATTCACCTCATACAAGTACTGTAGTGCAATCTCTTTATCATGAAAGTGTAACTTACAAATGTAGAATTTATATATTATATATAAAAAACTGCACTCAAATAAAATAAAAAAAAACTCAAGTTTTACATTGTTTTGTTTGAGTGCAGTTATGTAACAAAAAAACCTACATTTGTAAGTTACACTTTCAGGAAAAAGATTGTATTACAGTGGTTGTATGAGGTGGATTGAAAAATGCTATTTCTTTTATAATTTTTACAGTGCCAATATTTGTAATAAAAAATATAAAACTGAGCACTGTACACTTTGTATTCTGTAAAAAGAACAGGAGTATTTATGGCACCTTAGAGACTAGTCTTTTTGCAGATACAAACTAAGACGGCTGCTACTCTGAAACTTTTGTACTCTGTGTTGTAATTGAAATCAATATATTTGAAAATGTAGAAAAATATCCAAAAATATTTAATACATTTAAATTGGTATTCGGTTTAACGGTGTGATAAAAACTGTGCTTAATTGCAATTAGGGTTTTTTTAGTTAATCGTGTGAGTTAACGGTGATTAATTGACAGCCCTAACAGTTAGCAATGCTGATATTTAAACTGCCATCTTTAGGTTTCAATTTTTAACCCCTTGGGGCAAATGGAGCAATTGATACTTCTCTGAGCTGTTGTTTCAGATTGTATGTCTACTCAGGAAGACAACACTGTATTTGTTCGTATCTGGCTCCTGTCTTTAAGGTTCTCTTCATAACCGTTAGGGGTAGAAAAATCTTTATTTTATTTTTATTTTTAAATAAAACGAACGCATATCTGGAGCCAGTGACATGGGTAGAGGGGAAGAAAATGGGTTTAAATAATGTATGGAAGAGACTACTGTCCTTGTTCACTCATTTAATTAAACTAGCTATATTTTGTTCTCAGACCTGTTGGTGTAAATAGAGCAGAAAGAGTTCTAACTGCTGAGGGTTTCAATGAGTTTTAGCCTTGAAAACCTTGTGGTTTACTGAGCTGGGCTAGCAGTGGCCTTGTCAAGTGAGTCTGTACTAGGAAATGACCTCGTGCTCACCCTGGTTGTCCTGTGTTTGCTAGCAGTTAGTTTTCAACACCAATTTGGGAAGGTGGGGGGAAGCCTTTGCTGACTTTTGTCATGTGAGCTTTTTGCTTAGTGTAGATGTTGCTGCTTTATTCTCTGTAGGAGAGAAATGAGTGTGGTCTCCTGGATTTTGCTTCTGGCTAGGAGCTGAGAACTCCTGAGTTAATCCTGACTGCTGCTGATTCAGTCTGACTTTAAGGAAGTTAGTTAAATTATCTGGGTATGTCTATATGGCATTCAGGAGATGTGATTGCAGTACATATAAGCATATCTGAGCTAGCTTGCTAAAAATGACAGTGTAGCTGCAGTGCTACAGGCTAGCTGTCAGAGTATAATCCCACCTGGGACCCAGGGTACGTACTTGGGCGGCTAGCCCATACTGTCATGGCTTCACTGCTGTTCTTCATGAGCAAGCATGTGTATGCCTGCATATGCTTCAGTCATGCCTTCTGATTGCTGTGTTGACATATCCTCTGTGTCTTGGTTTCTCGTCTGTAAAATGGGGATACTTATCTGTCGTACCAGAGCGCTAAGAGTTAGTTGATTTTTACAATGCTTTGACAATAAAAAGTCACATAATATAATGATATTAAGCACTTATATAGTGCGCTTTTATTGTTTTGTAGATAGGGAAATTGTCCCAAATCACACTACAAGTCAAGGTCAGGGCTGGTGATAGAATCCAGACTTCTTGATTCTTAGTCCTGTCACCAAGCGACTGTACCTTCCTGGGAAGTACTAGGATGTGTAACTAGAAGCTGGCAATATGAATACCTGGCATATAACCTGCATTTTACCCCAGCAGTTCAAGCCAAGGCTGACTAGGAAGATTTAATGTAGTGCTGTTTTCCTCCGCGTCCACTTGAATCTTTCTGTTTAGCGGGTCAGAGTTTTTAGATGTGGATTCTGTGAAGATATGGCTCACTGTCCTGATGAATCTGAATGGTTTTCCTGCATGCATGTGTGATGCCTGTATTTGAATGCCCACCCTAGCATGAGTGAAATGCTTACTTTCTTTTTCATATTATACTTGTCCTGAATCCCCAAACCTTTCACCCTTACCAGCGCAAGACCATTCTGGATAGCCCCCAAGAAGCCCCACTTGCCCAATCCAAGAGAAGGTCAGGTCGCCTGACTGTAAGTCCTGTTGGGGATGGGGGACAGCTAACCAGTGGTTGTCTGTTTTTTGTGAATAAACTGGAGGAAGAAACAGCCCCCGTTTGGACAAAAATTTCATGCTGAAGTGTATGGGCCCCAGGCGATTTGATGAATTCTTGCAGTGCATTTGCCACCAATGCTATGCTGGACACTCAGGAGCCTGGCCATGGGCAGACTGTCAGTGTTCATAGTTAAAGTAGATAGGTCTTAAGGGCTCAGTAGGTAGCCCTCCCACCTCTGAGCTAAAGGCCCTGGATTGCAGATCTGCACCTATATGTCAGAGCCTGTGCCTATTGCGAGTGGTTTGCCCTTTGGATGAGACTTGAGTTTTAGGCATCTTGTGCAACCTGGAAGCCACACTCCAGGGGGGCGGGGGGGGGGGGAGGTTCTTCTAAGATCTGCCCATTAACCCAAAGCCTTGTGTCAGAACAGTAATCTTTAGCTGAGGGCTGACTCTGGTGTTCTCCAAAGTGTGCTCCTCTTATAGCCGGAAGGGATTGTATGAAAGATAGACGCTGCTCCTCTCTTCTTCCTGCTCCCTTCACAGCAGTCCGAGCCTTTGCTGACCCCCCCACCAAGCTTGGGAGCCAACCTATGGCAGGGCAGCCACAAGACTGGTTTGTGCAACTTGGGGGGGGGGGGGGGGGAGATCTGCAGGAGTATCCCTGGTGTCCTGGACGCAAGACCATGGGGGGCTAATGCAGAGAAGAACACATGGTTCTCATGTCTCCTGAGCCCCCCTGGGCCACTATCTAATTCACTGCAGAGAATATAAGAATGGCCATACTGGGTCAGACCAATGGTCCATCTAGGCCAATATCCTGTCTTCCTCCGGTGGCCAGTGCCAGATGCTTCAAAGGGAGTGAACAGAGCAGGGCACTCATCAGGTGACCCATCATTCGTTATGAATGTTGAACAGCACCAATCCCGGTACAGATCCTTGGTGGACACCACTATTTACTTCTCTCTATTCTGAAAACTGACCATGTATTCTTACCCTTTGTTTCCTATCTTTTAACCAGTTAGTGATTCATGAGAGAATTGTCTCTTTATGCTATGATTGCTTAGTTTGCTTAAGAGCCTTTGGTGAGGGACCTTGTCAAAGGCTTTCTGAAAGTCCAAGTACACTATATCCAGTGGATCATCCTTGTCCACATATTTGACCCCCTCAAAGAATTCTAGTAGATTGAGGCAGGATTTCCCTTTACAAAAACCATGTTGACTTCCCCAACAAATCCTGTTCATGTATGTGTCTGATGATTCTGTTCTTTACTATAGTTTCAATCAGCTTGCCTGGTACTGAAGTTAGACTTACTGGCCTGCAATTGTCAGGATTATCTCTGGAGCCTTTTTTAAAAATCGGCATCACGTTAGCTGTTCTCCAGTCATCTGGTACAGAAGCAGATTTAGGCGATAGGTTACATACCACAGTTAATAGTTCTGCAGTTTCATATTTGAATTCCTTCAGAACCCTTGGGTGAATCCCATCTGATCCTGGTGACCAGTTACTGTTTAATTTATCAGTTTGTGCCAAAACTTTCTCTGTTGACACCTGAATCTGGGAAAGTTTTCAGATTTATTTAAAAAGAATGTCTCAGGTAAGGGAATCTCCCTGACATCCTCTGCAACGAAGACGATGCAAATAATTAATTTAGCTTCTCCACAATGGCCTTGTCTTTCTTTAGTGCTCCTTTAGCCCCTCGGTCGTCCAGTGGCCCCACTGGTTGTTTGGCAGGCTTCCTGCTTCTGAAAAAAATGGTTTGCTGTTCATTTGAGTCTTCTGCTAGTTCTGTGTTCTTATGTTCTATTCCTACCCTTGCCACTGATTTACTGAATGACCTTAGCCAAGTCACTTCAGCCATCTGTACCTCAGTTTCCTTAGCTGTAATTGGAAGCTCTTTAGCTCCTTAGCAGGGGTGTTAGTGTAAGTAATGTTTGTAAATTTTCTGAGGTGCACTAGAGAAGTTTTGGAAGATGCTAGAGATGCAAATATTAAGGTAGTCCACAGTTTGGGACTGTAGAAATGTGGTGGTCTTCTGAACCTGCCAGCTCCACCAGAATTTTTTTCACGTTCTGATTTTGGTGTTTAACATTTGCTTTAAAACGCTTGCGATCAAAAGGACTCTTTTCTAGCTAGCCTGTAAAATCTCTTCTCCTTTTTCCCAGTGTTGTCTCTGCCTTCCTGCTTTAGAGAGGCAGCATGTCTGTCTTAGTCTGAGAACTGAGTGAACAGGCTAGTTTTTCATCTTGGTTTCCCTTGTTGCAGAGTGCAAGCACGACCTCTTCTGCTGGGCCTGGTGGTGACCAAAATGAGCTCGTCACCAGAATAGCTAACCTGGAGGTGGAGAACCAAAATCTCCACAGTGGTAAGTGAGAAATCTCTGGCGAGAAAACACATTGGACTTGGCAGCTAGTGGCAGGCACATCTTGCTGACCACTCAATGTAACGTTGTGAAGCCCTGTGAATTGTGTGTATTTTGTTGGTGGTTTTGTTAACATTGGAGTGAGGATTTCTCTTGAGTTGGGATAGATGCAGTTTGCTTGGTAGCCTGCCTAGAGTGAAAGCAAACTCATCCTGACCTTACCAAAGAATAATTGCTGCATCTTCTGCCATGCGTTGAACCAGTAAAATGAGAGAGTTCTTTCTCCCTTTTCTAGTTGTTGCAGATCTTCAGCTGGCCATCTGCAAGCTGGAAACTCGCCTGAACACACTAGAAAAATCCTCCACCTCTCACCATCCCTCAGCAACGCCGCCAACCCAGGTAATCAACTCCTCAAGGTGCCAGGTCAGTTTAGAATACTTCATGCCAACTACTAAGAGAAAAGAGATCTCTCCACAAGTGTTAGCCAAGGGCTCCCCAGCAGAGCCTTCTAGAGCTGCTCTTTCTTCCTCGTCTCAGCCCAAGTGCAGATGCAGAGCACGGATTCTCCTGCTTCAGGCCCAGTGAAGAGGATATGTGATGGGCCAGATCCTCAGCTGGGCCAGATCTGTAGAAGTCCACCAAAATCTGTGATGCTAAGCCAGTAATTTACACTTGTGTATAAATGAGAGCACACTAAGTAAACTAAGCTTCTTGGTACCTATTGGGTATATAGCAAGGAGAGACCTATACAGATGGACAGACTTGGGGACCTGTTGGTTCTCAGAAGCCTTGTGAGAATCTTTGCCTCGAGTAGGAAAAAGTAATATCTCTGGGAACTGAGTATCCTCTACCCGTTGCATCTTGCTCCAGTTTGGAGGATGCATTGGAGACCTTTAATGGAACTAACTTTTGCCCCTGTGTATTGTATTCTATAAATACTCTTATAGTACTTTCATCAGTATCTGAGGGTACGTCTACACAGCCAAGAAAAACCCTCGGCTGGACTGTGACAGATGACTCTGGTTCATGGAGCTGTTTCATTGCTGTGAAACAGCCCTGCAGCCTGAGCCCTGTGAGCCCGAGTTGGCTGCACAGGCCAGCCACAGGTTTTTCTTGGCTGCACAGACATACCCTTAAAGTGCCTTCCAGTAGGGCACCGAGCAGTGAGATTAACCTACGTAATGTGGTTCACTCTCTCTTCCCTCCCTTGCCCACAGAAGAATTGTTTGTACGCTGGAGCAATTTCTTTTGGGGGTTATTTTTAAGTGTACATGTTACTATGCCGCTTAGAGAAGGCAACCTGCAGACATGTGCCTGGCACTTAGGCTCTTTTTGCTATGCTGGGCCCAGGCCATTGAGTGCCTTGAATATAAGCACCAAGCTCCTGGCTGCATGACTTTGAGCTCATGCCTTTGGATGGTGGCATAGCCTTGTTTTGGCAAGTCAAGTCATAACTGTGATAGGGGGTGGAGTTTGCTGCTTTGTTTTACACTTGGATTTATTTTCTCCCTCTTTTGCCCATTGTTTCCATGAAGCATGTCACCCCAATGAAGAAGGTGGAATCACCTGCTGCTCCCCCAAAGAAAGTGGAACTCCCTTCTGCTCCACCTGCAAAGAAAGTAGGACCATCCGAGGCTGACGACGAAGATGAGGATGACGACATTGACCTATTTGGCAGTGGGGACGAAGAGGAAGACCAGGAGGCTGCCAAAGTTCGGGAAGAGCGACTACGCCAGTATGCGGAGAAGAAGTCTAAAAAGCCTGGCCTCATTGCCAAGTCTTCCATCCTTCTGGATGTCAAGCCTGTAAGCAGCTTAAGTTATTCCTTACACAACAACTGTTTTGGCTGTAAAGTGGGGTGTCTGTCCTGAGATTATGATTGTAACATTGCAGGAGTGTGTGGGTTACATCTAGGGTGACCAGACAGTAAGTGTGAAAAATCGGGACGGGGGTGGGGGGTAATATAAGCCTTTATAAGAAAAAGGCACAAAAATCGGGACTGTCCCTATAAAATCAGGACATCTTGTCACCCTATTTACATCTAACTTGCAGACTGCAGCTGCCCTGTGTAGATGATCTGGTGCACAAATTACAGAACCTGTCAGCATGCAGTTGTTTGGATCGGCATTGAGCATTGCATGATGGGATCTGTGAGCAGTTCTGCTCCATATTAAAGATGGCAGTTGCAGATGTTCTGTGGGCTGCAGTTTGATCACCCCTGGTCTGGAAGATCTTTCTTCTCTTGGGGCTTATTTACGTGGTCAGTTGGAGAGTAGGAAGATGGGGTGTAAATCTGTAGCTCTCTAGCCTGCTGTGCGCAATCTGGGCAGGTGGGCCCGGCTACCACGCACTAAAAGTTCCATAGAGCGCTTGGACATACTGCTGTTTCAGTCTTAGTGTGTGACAGGGTAGAGTGTTTGTATGTTCACACCCTGGCTTGCCATGCATGACGTGTCTGTGTGGAAAAGCCCTTGAAAAAACTTGCACCTGTTAGAGCGCACATATAGAGAATAAAAGCCTGAAATACGAGCACAGATTAGTGATCAGTAAAGCACAAACTCTCTCAAGATGACAATGAAACAAAAGTGTATAGGATTACCCAACACTTCCGGCTAACTAGATAAGTGCTAAGTAGTAGTTTTACCAACTATCAAGGGCTTAGAGTTAGTTCTTGAAACTGAGACCCTGAGATGGAAGAAGTTACGCATCATTCCAAGAACACTTCCCCCTAGGTAAGCAGAATCCAGACTATCTGCAGTAACTTGGTCTCGCTTCATGTAGAGTCAAACTTGAGAGATGATTCCTCTGGGAAAGGCTCCTTTCATCAAAGAAAGGACTCGTTAACAGAGACCGATGGTAGAACTGGGTGGAAAGAGCTGAATACTGGCTCATCACTGACTAGAGCACTGCCTAGCAAATTGGCAGGTACAAGTAGAATTCATGATTTTTTCAGTCTTGTTCTCTGTTGAGCATGGAAGAGTTCTATCTCGCGTCTCCTCGCTGCTTTCCTTATCGCAGCCCTACAGGGTAGTGTGTTAAACCCCTTGTTGCTGACGTATGTATGGAATTGGAATATGTACCACGTTGATCCAGTTCAGCTTCCATTGATGAGGATTGCAAAGTCCACAGCCCTGATGGACAGTCCCACAGCTAATGTAGGTAAACCTTCTAAGTTCCCTTTTTGTGCTTTGTTAGTGGGACGATGAAACTGACATGGCAAAGATGGAGGAGTGCGTCCGGTCCATTCAGATGGAGGGCCTGGTTTGGGGAGCCTCCAAGTTGGTTCCAGTGGGTTATGGTATTAAGAAGCTCCAGATCCAGTGCGTAGTGGAGGATGACAAGGTTGGAACAGACATACTGGAGGAGGAGATCACTAAGTTTGAAGACTACGTAAGTCCTCCTCTAGTGCCTTGCGGTGCTTTCAAACACCTGGGCCCTTAAACCCACACCCCAGATTTTGATCCACTTCATGTGTTTGCAGCCTACAATATATTCAGGTTCTGCATCATCTAAACTTTCAAGGGTGGGATGGGACTTGAGTTTTTAGTCCCCATGTTTGTGAAGATAACCCTGAAAACATGAAGAGTATAAGGATGCTGTTCCAGAGCCTGCAGACAGCCTGAAGCAATAGCTTAGAGGTGTGAACCTCCCTTGCCCTTGTACTCATTGGGGTGCCTAGTTCCTGGTGCTTAGTGTGTTGATGCTTCAGGGACAGCAATTCACTATTTTGTTACTGATTGTTTTAGCAGCTGGGATGGGACATGGATGTGAGGTGGAATGAAGTCTACAGCAGAGGTGGAATTGGGACTTATTGTGTGGGGAAGAGAGGAGACCCACAAGGATAAGGACAGGGAGAGAAACAAAGAGCAGAAATAGTGGCAATCCTGAAGGCTAGTTTTTTTTTTCCCACTGAGTGGTCCTGAAGATGACACGGCGCATTGACAAATATTAACATAGCCTTTATGTAGTAAATTAACTATCTCCTACCTTTTGATCTGTGCAAACTAACCTTTCACATTAGTGGGAGGTTGCTGTGGATTCAGGAGAGTATGCAGTCCTAAAACTATATCCTGGCCCACAGACCATAATTAAGAATGGAACTTATCCCCTTTCTATAGGGTGAGTCTGAAACCAGTTTTAATTTGTAAGCTCTCTGGGGTGGGAACTTTTTCTTGCCATTTGTCCAATCCCCAGCACAATGGGGTTCTGATCCTGAATGCCATTAATAGTTATATAGCTCCCAATCCTAAAATACAACCATTCACAAGACTAATTGTTGACTGATTAAAAAATGGTCTTTTAATAAAGGATTGTGCTTTATAAACTTGGGGGTGGTTAGAGCAAATTTCTTCTGTCAAGAAACCACCCCGGTAAATGTGCTTTCTGTACATCTTAAATCTCTGGAATGTGTTTTCTGATCTTTAACAGCATTTCTTTTCTATTTCAGGTGCAGAGTGTCGACATAGCGGCTTTCAACAAGATCTAAGAGCTAACGTTTATCCTTTCTGGAACTGTAACTAATAAAAGGTCAAGATTTTGAGTGCAGATGGTGTGGGTGACTTTCCTTGCAACGTGTGCCAGTTGCACAGGGGATGAGAAGGTGGTAGCCAACATCCCAGGAGTCTCTTGTGCATATTGCTTACAAAACTGCAAAATAGGGGAAAGGCAACTATCATCCCCAATGTCATTGACAAGCTGGTATGACAAGGGATCCTATAAAATAGCCCAGAGTGAATAGCCACAAATATATCGTACTTGGCTGTATTTTATGCTTCCACTTCACCCAAGCAGGGGTTAGGACCTCATTGTTTCCCTTAGTCTTAAACTGAGTGTACAAACATTGTAACCTAATGTAAGGCTCGTAATTTGTATCTTCCAGACTTATAACGTTAAATTTCATTGTGCTGAGCCTTGGCCATGAAATAGTAAAGAGATTTTAGGGTTTCATTTATTTAGACCTGCTAAAAACAGCTCTGAGTTCAGCAGTGTTGCTGGCTTGTTAAGTAACTTTAAAAAGTAGCTGCCTTTATTCACACTAGCTACTTTAATCATGTTTTTAAAAAAATCAAATAATCTTTAACATGAAACTGTCCTTTGAATTTGCCTGCCACCTGCAGGAGTCACACCTCCCCTTATCTCCTTCCTCTGAAGCATCAGAGATGGCCACAGCTGGAGATGGAACGTTGGGCAGGGAGGGCCAGGGCTGAGGTGGCAGTGAGCACTCTCTCCCCTGAGTGCACAGCTGACTGGTTCTTGCTCACATGCTCAGGGTCTAACTGATCACCACGTATGAAGTTGGGAAAGAATTACCCCTGGTCCAACTGGCAGTGACTTTGGTGTTTTTCACCTTCCCGTGCAGCATGTGGGTGCGGGTCACTTGCCAGCAATATCTGGGTATATCTCATTTAATCATTGCCCTGCCATTGCAAGGACCTTGGGCACTGGTGTACCTCGGTCCCTTTTAGTCTTTGCCTGTGGCACTAAGTCTAGTCTCCTGTGGGCTTTGGTCTAGTTTCGGTGGTTGTGGTTAGTGTGTAGATGCTGAGTGGTGTTGCTGGCCTATGAGGTACTGGAGATCAGACTAGATAACCTAGACCAATGATACCTTCTGGCATTACACTCCGAGTATGACTCTAATTGGACTGTGTGTGACAGGAGGAGCATAGACTCAGGTATCAGGGGGCTGACTCTTAGTGTCTGTATTCACACTCTGATATTGCTTTCAGTCACCAAACTGTACCATAGAATCTCTATGGATAGTAATTCCATGCTTGAATAACAAGAATATAGCAGTAGGGATATACTACCGACCACCTGACCAGGATGGCGATAGTGATTGAAATGCTTAGGGAGATTAGAGAAGCTATTAAAATAAAAAGTTCAATAATGGGGGATTTCAACTATCCCCATATTGACTGGGTACATGTCACCATTGGAAAACATAATCCCAACAGTACATATAAAATGATGGGGTCTAAATTAGCTGTTACCACTCAAGAAAGATCTTGGAGTCATTGTGGATAGTTCTCTGAAAACATCCACTCAATGTGCAGCGGCAGTCAAAAAAAAAACAAAAAAAAAACGAACAATGTTGGGAATCATTAAGAAAAGGATAGATAATAAGACAGAAAAGATTATATTGCCTCTGTATAAATCCAGGGTACACCCACATCTTGAATACGGTGTGCAGATGTGGTCACCCCATCTCAAAAAAGATATATTGGAATTGGAAAAGGTTCAGAAAAGGACAATAAAAATGGTTAGGGGTATAGAACGGCTTCTGTATGAGATTAATAAGACTGGGACTTTGCGGCTTGGAAAAGAGATGACTAAGGAGGGATATGATTAAAATCTATAAAATGACTGGTGTGGAAAAAGTAAATAAGGAAGTGTTATTTACTTCTCATAACACAAGAACTAGGGGTCACCGAATGAAATTAATAGGCAGCAGGTTTAAAACAAAAGGAAATATTTCTTCACACAACTCTCAGTCAACCTGTGGAACTCTTTGCCAGAGGATGTTGTGAAGGCCAAGACTATAACAGGGCTCAAAAAAAGAACTAGATACATTTATGGAGGATAGGTCCATCAATGGCTATTAGGCAGGATGGGCAGAGATGGGGTGTCTAGCCTCTCTTTGCCAGAAGCTGGGAATGGGTGACAGGGGATGGATCACTTGATGATTCCCTGTTCTGTTCATTCTCTCTGGGGCACCTGGCATTGGCCACTGTCGGAAGACAGGGCTAGATGGACCTTTGGTCTGACGCAGTATAGTCGTTCTTATTGAGAAGTAATGTTATCAATTGAAATAGTTAGCCTAACCTAGAAGCAGTGCTGCTATATTAAAAAACTCCTCTTAAAGACTTCTCTTGGGACCTCTTCATAATTCCCATGCAGTTAACTTACCCCTGCGTCCATATAGCCTAGTCTACTGACAGCAGAGCCAAACAGATTTTGTGGAAATGCAGGTCTGGAAGGGACCTCGATAGGTCATCTAGTCCAGTCCTCTGTACTGAGGCAGGATTAAGTATTATTTAGACCATTCCTGACAGGTGTTTAACTGGTTCTTAAAAAACCTCCAATGATGGAGATTCCACAACCTCCCTAGGTAACTTGTTCTGGTGCTTAACTTCCCTTACAGTTAGGAAGGTTTTTTTCCTAATGTCTAATCTAAGTCTCCCCTGCACTAGTTTAAGACCATTACTTCTTGTTTTGTCCTCAGTGATTAAGGAGAACAATTTATCGCCCATCTCTTTATAACAGCCTTTTATGAAAAGACTTATCACATCCCCCTTCAATTTTCTCTTTGCCAGACTAGACAAACCAAATATTTTCAGTCTTTCCTCATAGGTTTTTCTAGACCTTTAATCATTTTTGTTGCTTGTCTCTGGACTTTTTCCATTTTTTCACATCTTTCCCAAAGTGTGGTGCCCAGAACTAGACACAGTACTCAAGCTGAGGTCTTATCAGGGCCGAGTAGAGCGGAAGAATTACTTCTTATGTCTTGTTTACAACACTTCGGCTAATACATCCTAGAATGATGTCTCCTTTTTTTTTGCAACAGTGTTACATTGTTTCATATATAGCTGATAATCCACTATAGCCCTCAGATCTTTTTCTGCAGTATTCCTTCCTAGGCAGTCATTTCCCATTTTATATCTGCAATTGATTGTTCCTTCGTAAGTATAGTACTTTGAAATTCAGTATGGACAAATGCACCCTACCTACTTCAGACCATTTCTCCAGTTTATCAAGACCATTTTGAATTCTAATCCTGTCCTCCAAAGCATTTGCAACCCCTCCCAGCTTGGTATCGTCTGCAAACTTTATAAATGTAGTTTCTCTGTTACCTAAATGAGCACTTCATGTTGATCTTGCCATGGAGGTGTGTGGGGCTCCTGAGAAATTATATAGCTTCTGTATTTAATGAACAGCCCAATCCTGACAGGTGCCAAGCACCTGCGTCTATTGATTTTAATGTGGGAATGGGGGTGTTCAACACCTGAGCTTCATGTTTGCTTTTGCTGGAGAGCTTGTGTATTTGAGAGCAAAGTTAGCTGTGGAGCGAAGCTTCGGGAAGGGTGTGTTTGATGCTCTTGACTCTTTTACTTATGGATGCAATTACAAACTGAAATCCAGTTGTGGAAACCTATCTGATCAATGATTGATACATTTGTCTTACTCAGCAGGTATCGTCATGAATCCAATGAATGAAAGAGTCCTGTGGCACTTTATAGACTAACAGACGTATTGCAGCATAAGCTTTCATGAGTGAATACTCACTTTGTCACAAAAGCTTATGCTCCAATCCGTCTGTTAGTCTATAAGGTGCCACAGGACTCTTTGTCGCATTTTACAGATCCAGACTAACATGGCTACCCCTCTGATACTAGTCTCTAAGTACTAAATGCTCCTTATTGAGCTCTGGCACAGGAGTTGCAGGAAAGGCTCAGAAAAGAGACCTAGGTGCAGGGAGAGCTCTGGGAAGCAGCAGAGGTGGGGCTAACATGTAGGATGGGGTCAGAATGCAGTGAAGATAAAAGGCAGGTACACCTCAGACCATGGGTCTCATTTCCTGCAGGTCCTCGTGGTGACTAAACACTCCTTTGCAGGGAGTCCTTTGGTGCTTTTATATCCAAGTGATACTTCTCAAGTGTAAAGGTTAGATACACTCCATCTTCTGAAACAAAACTCTGTGGGCTTATAATATTTGCAGTGATGCCAAGCTGAGAAGTGCTGCAAGCACTTTGGAGGGTAAGATCAGAATTAAAAATTAGCTTGACAAATTGGAGAATTGATCGGAAATCAACCAGATGAAATTCAATAAAGAAAAGTGCTAAGCACTTCACTTAGGAAGGAAAATCCAATGTGCAACTACACAATGGGGAATAACTGGCTAGGCGGTAGCACTGCTGAAAAGGAGATGGGGGTTGTAATGGATCACAACCAGAATACACATCAACATCCTGGGGCATAGTAAGAGGAGTGTTGTATGTAAGACATGGGAGTTAATTGTTCCACTCTGCTCAGCACTGATGAGGCCTCAGCTGGAGCACTTTGTCTAATTCTGAGCAGCACACTTTAAGAAAGATGTGGACAAATTGGAGAGAGTCCAGAGGAGAGCGACAAAAATGATAAAAGGTTTAGAAAACTTGAACTATGAAGAAAGGGTTAAAAAAGGGGGGGGGGACTTCATCTGGAGGAAAGATGACTGAGGGGGGGGACCTGATAAGTCTTCAAATATGTTCAGGGCTGTTCTACAGAGGACAGGGATCAATTGTTCTCCATGTCCACTGGAGGTAGGACCACAAGTAATGGGCTTAATCTGCAGCAAGGAAGATATAGGTTAGATATTAGGGAAAAAATTCTAACAATGAGGGTAATTAATCTCCAATGGCTTCCGGTAGAGAAATGGGGATCCCTGTTGGATGTTTTAAGAACTGGTTGGACAAACACCTGTCAGGATTAGTCTAGGTTTATTTGGTACTGCCTCAGCACTGGGAGGCTGGACTTTGACTTCTCAATGTCCCTTCCAGCCCCACATTTCTAAGTTTCTATGAAGCTGAAACTAGACAAAGTCAGACTGGAAATAAGGTGTAAATGTTTAACAGATCAGGAGAGGGTAATTAACCTTTGGAAACACCGTGCCCAGGCTCAGGATGGACTCCCCCCGGGAACATTTTTAAATCACAATTGGATGTTTTTGTAAAAAATACTCCTGTTCAAACAGGGGTTAGCTCAGGGAAGTCTTAGGGCCTGTTATGCGGGAGGCTGGACTACTAGACGATCTCAATTAATGGACCTATCCTCTGTGAACTCATCTAATTCCTTTCTTGAAGTATATAAATGGGTTCAGAATAGATCTGGGCAAGTTCAGTGGGGATAGGTCCATCAAAATCTATTAGCCAAGATGGTCAGGAATGCAACCTCATGGTGTCAAACCAATTGGCAGAAGCTGGGACTGGATGATGGGGGGATGGATCACTAGAAATTACCCTGTTCTGTTCATTCCCTCTGAAGTATCTGGCAACAGCTGCAGTCAAGACAGGCTACTGGACAACTGGTCTGATCCAGTATGGCCGTTCTTATGTTCAGTGGTACCTTCTGTTCTGATTAAACATCTACTTTGTATGATTAGGAAACAAAGAAGGTAAAGATTTCTTGTGCTGTATTTAGTAGAGCTTTGGCTAGTTTTGTTCTTTGCTCTTGCTAGGGCCTTAGAAGAATTATATACCTGTACAGCTGCCATAAGCAGGTGCCATTCTACTAACTTTAATAGTTATGTAGCAGTGAATTCAGTCTCTCGTATCGCCTGTACTCCCTATATTGCATAAGGCAGTGCACTTGTTTCCTCACCTGTACAATGCAGATAATATTTACCTGGCTCTGGGGAGCAGAGGACTTGAATTTCAAAGCTCAGGAACAAACTACAGGTAGTAGCTGTTAGGTTGTTTAATGCGTGACTAGAAGGCACCCTGATGTTACAGTGATGAATGTGGTGTAAGAACGTCTAAGTCCCGTGCACGGTGCCTGGTAAAATGCTGTTTGAGCCTTATGTGAGGGAAGCATCTGGGCCCAGATTCCTAAAAGTATTTAGGCTTAGGGTTGCCAACTGTTATATCCTTGGGGGCAGCCGGTTTAGGAAGAAATCACTTGAGGCTAGAGAGCAGACAGCTAACAAAACTACCATTTCATTTACAGACACAGACTCACCCAACCGGCCGAAGCTGGCTGGGCTATCCCCTAATAATCTAACTCAGTTGCCATAGGAACAAAAACCATGACAACCAAATACACAAAATATTCCTCCCCCCCTAATAAGAACATCCCCTAAATAAAACACACACTAGACTAGAGAAGGAGGGTAGACTGCCTCCATTCCCGGCTAAACCCTGGGGATTATTTTGCCCCATAACCATGGGTTCGCCCTAGCTAAAGATCCAGCCAATGAGGAGGCCTTCTGTCTCTAGGTGGATTATGGCGAACTTCTGGTAGTGTTGCACCCGAAAGTACCATGGGCTCAGGGTCCGCAGCACGAACAGGTGAGGAGGTGGTATCAGCTCGTGCTGGGCAAAGAGGTATCTCAGCCGCCGGCAGTAATGGAGGAGAACAGTCAGGAACAGGTGATTTGGTGTCTCACCAGAAGAGGTGAAGTCAGACCACTCAACTGCAGATGTGTCCTGAGGACTGGCATGACCTGGCAACAGCTGATCTACATGTCACCGCCAGGTAAGATGCTCTGCAGTCCGGACTGTGTAGGAAACAGGTCCTGTTTGAGTGATGATTGTGGCAGGGACCCATTTAGCTCTGGAAGTATAATTCCGAGCCAAAACTGGCTGTCCCGGGCTAAAGGTTCGGTCTTTTGCTCTGGGTGCCCATCTGATGACTTGATATTGCTGCTGATGTTGCACAATTTGTCGGGGTTCAGAAGGTTTCAGCAGATCAAAGCAAGTGCGCAGCTGTCATCCCATCATTAGAAAGGCCGGGGATGCCTAGGTCGCAGCATGAGGTGTGTTTCTGTAGGAAAGTAAGAAGGTATCCAGACTCTTTTGAATGGAGTGTTGTCCCCTTGCTGATTTCAAAGCGTGTTTCATTGTCTGCACAAATCTTTCAGCTAATCCGTTGGTGGATGGATGATACGGTGCTGACGTGATGTGGTGTATCCCATTTGCCCTCATAAAATTTTGAAACTCCTGAGAGACGAACTGCGGTCTGTTGTCGCTCACAAGTTGTTCTGGCAGACCAAAACGACTAAAGAGTCCTCCTACTTTTTGGATAGTACTCTCTGCAGTAGTGGACTGCATTATAGAGACTTCTGGCCATTTAGAATGGGCATCTACTGCCACCAAGAACATGCTTCCTTCAAGGGGGCCAGCGAAGTCAATGTGAATACGTTGCCACGGGTTTTCAGGCCAGTCCCATGGGTGTAGGGGTGCTCACTGGGGTGCATTCCTCACACCCTGACATGACATACAAGCTTTTGCCTTCTCTTCAATAGCACTGTCCAATCCAGGCCACCAAAAATAGCTTCGTGCAATTTCCTTCATGCGCACTATTCCACAGTGACCGGAATGTAGCTGTTCTAACATCTGTGATCTCAGTGGTGGTGGAATAATGACATGTCTCCCCCACAACAAACAACCAGATTGGACCGATAACTCCATCCTCCTGGACATGTAGGTAACAAGGTCGGGTGAGACCGGAGAGGTTTGTCGAGATTTTCCATGCATCACCAGGTCCATAACTTGGGACAATACTGGGTCAACGCGAGTTGCCTTCTTTATCTGAGTAGCAGTGATGGGTGTATTCTCTACCTGTTCAAAGTAGATGATTTCCTTTTGGGCACTATCTTGATGTTTGACCGGCAAAGGCAACCTTGAGAGGCCATCTGCATTGCCGTGCAGAGTGGATTTCCGATATTTGATTTCATGTGTGTGCTGAAAGTAACAATGCCCAACGTTGCATACGACTAGCAGCTAATGGGGGAATGCCTGTGTAGGGTCCAAAAATTGACGTCAGAGGTCGATGGTCTGTGAGAAGAGTAAACTTTCGCCCAAACAGGTACTGATGAAACTTCCGAATTCCAAAAACAATTACTAATGCCTCACGTTTGATTTGGGCGTAGTTAGTTTCTGCTTTGCTTAGAGTGCGTGAAGCAAAAGCAATAGGTCTCTCTTCTCCCGAAGGCATAATGTGTGACACAACTGCTCCCACTCCATAAGGGGAGGCATCACAGGCCAATTGTAGGGGTAAGGATGGATCAAAGTGCGTTAGAACTTCAGAATTTAGCAATGCATCCTTAGCTTTGTTAAATGCAACATCACAGGCTTCAGTCCACTTCCAGGCCTTGTTCTGCCCAAGGAGCTCATGAAGTGGTTTTAGCAGTGTGGCTAACTGAGATGAACTTTCCATAATAGTTCAGTAGTCCTAGAAACGAGCGCAGCTGGCTTACATTTCGAGGTGGGGGAGCCTTCACAATAGCTTTAACTTTTGCAGGGGCCTTATGAAGACCTGCAGAATCAATGATGTCCCAAATATTCAATAGAGGGCTTGAAGAATTCACACTTGTCTTTGCGAACTCGTAGGCCATACTCTTCCAGTCTTTGTAGGATAGCCTCTAAATTCGTTGTGATCCTCTTCATTTCTTCCAGTGACCAGGATATCATCCATATAGCACTGAACTCCTGACAAGCCACACAAGATCTGGTCCATAGCCCTCTGGAACAGGGTGGGAGCAGACGTTATTCCGAAGGGTAGGCGACAGTATCGATAAAGCCCCTTATGAGTCACAATAGTCAACAGCTCTTGGGACTTTTCATCGACGTGCATCTGTAAATATGCTTGACTCAGATCAATCTTTCTGAACTTTTGTCCCCCAGCCAGGCCTGCGAAGAGGTCATCGATGCGGGTATTGCTCTGCACACAACACTGGGTTGACAGTGACTTTAAAATCACCGCAAATCTGGAGAGATCCATCTTTCTTCACTATTGGAACAATAGGAGTGGCCCATGAGCTATGGGTAACTGGTATTAGGACTCCATTGGTGACCAGGCGCTCCAGGTCTGCTTCAACTTTTGGCCTGATGGCATATGGCACAGTTCGGGCTTTCAGATATTTTGGTGGACTGTCAGGTTTAATGTTCAATGTCACAGTGATTCCCTTCATACTTCACAAATCATCTCCAAAAACAGCAGCATGTTTCCTTAGTATAGGGGTTAGACTGGTTTCTTCTTTAGTCATCCGGTGCACTTCTGCCCAGTTCAGTTGAATCTTCCCAAGCCAAGACCTACCCATTAAGGCTGGGTAGTTACCTCTCACCACAAACAGTGGCAATTTAACAGCCTGTCCATTGAGCTCCACCTTAACATCAATAGTGCCCAACATGGGCACAGCTTCTCCCATATACGTCTTCAGAACAGTTTTTGTTGCCTTAAGCGGAAGATGCTGTAGCTTTTCTTTATACACAGTCTCGGAGACCAGCGAGACGGCTGCACCGGTGTCCAGTTCCATGCGTATAGGTTTGCCATCCAACAACGGGGTTACCCAGTATTCATGTGAGCCCACTGCCAAAGACAAAACATGCAGTGGCACTTCCTCTTGCGATGAGGTGTCACCTTGATCATCCTGGGTCTGCTCTAGGGTATGCAAGGTTCCTCTCTTTGTCAGCCAGACCACAGGCCTCTTTTTTTTCTTTTGTTTACAGGCACACTCAATGTGTCCCTTTTTGCCACAGTGTCAACACACCAGGTCCTTACACCAGCATTCTGATGCCTGGTGACCCGGCTTACCACAGCAGTAACATTCTTGACTCTGCACAGTTTTGTGGGTCGGTTCTTGTGACACTTTTTGCACCCTTGGGGATGCACCGATGTATTGCGCCTCCCTTGTAGCCAGTTCCATGGAGACAGCAATATATCAACAGCCTTCTGTAACACTGGTCTACAATTTTTGAGAAGTCGTCTGCTTCAGAGATAAAATGTGCTATTGATTATATATTTTGATGTGCTGAATTAAAATATGACAATTAAAACTGATTCGCTACTGTTTCTAAGTTAAGTTTTTACATTTTATGTCTATGTATATTGTGTAGATAGAGTTTTAATCATAAATTCTAAACCTAGGTCTTTTTCATGTGTTTATGGTTGCTTTACATGATATTTCACCTCTCCTGTTTATGTAACACTTTAAAAATCAGCAAAAGGGTGTTATAAATAAAATTTATTATGAAACAAAAGGCAAACTATTATGTACATAGTTTAGTCCTATTCAGTGTCTACTCGGCGCGTCTTGGCTTGTCGCTTGTATTCATTAAATGCAGCATCTCTTGTCACTGTCCAGCAATAGTCTGCAAGCATTGATGGGCTCCATTTGCCCTGATAGCGTTTCTCCATTGTTGCAATGTCCTGGTGAAATCGCTCGCTGTGCTCGTCGCTCACTGCTCCGCAGTTTGGTGGAAAAAAATCTAGACGAGAGTGTAAAAAATTTATCTTTAGTGACATGTTGCAACCAAGGCTTTTGTATGCCTTGAGGAGGTTTTCCACCAACAACCTGTAGTTGTCTGCCTTGTTGTTTCCGAGAAAACGTATTGCCCCTAACTGGAAGGCTTTCCATGCCATCTTTTCCTTGCCACGCAGTGCATAGTCAAATGCATCATCTCGAAGAAGTTCACGAATCTGAGGACCAACAAAGACACCTTCCTTTATCTTAGCTTCACTTAACCTTGGAAATTTTCCACGGAGGTACTTGAAAGCTGCTTGTGTTTTGTCAATGGCCTTGACAAAGTTCTTCATCAGACCCAGCTTGATGTGTAACGGTGGTAACAAAATCTTCCTTGATTCAACAAGTGGTGGATGCTGAACACTTTTCCTCCCAGGCTCCAATGACTGTCGGAGTGGCCAATCTTTCTTGACGTAGTGGGAATCTCTTGCACGACTATCCCATTCGCAGAGAAAACAGCAGTACTTTGTGTATCCAGTCTGCAGACCAAGCAAGAGAGCAACAACCTTCACATCGCCACAAAGCTGCCACTGATGTTGGTCATAGTTTATGCACCTCAAAAGTTGTTTCATGTTGTCATAGGTTTCCTTCATATGGACTGCATGACCAACTGGAATTGATGGCAAAACATTGCCATTATGCAGTAAAATAGCTTTAAGACTCGCCTTCGATGAATTAATGAACTGTCTCCACTCATCTGGATCGTGAACGATGTTGAGGGCTGCCATCACACCATCAATGTTGTTGCAGGCTACAAGATCACCTTCCATGAAGAAGAATGGGACAAGATCCTTTTGACGGTCATGGAACATGGAAACCCTAACATCACCTGCCAGGAGATTCCACTGCTGTAGTCTGGAGCCCAACAGCTCTGCCTTACTCTTGGGTAGTTCCAAATCCCTGACAAGGTCATTCAGTTCACCTTGTGTTACGAGGTGTGGTTCAGAGGAGGAGGATGGGAGAAAATGTGGGTCCTGTGACATTGATAGTTCAGGACCAGAAGTTTCATTCTCTTCCTCTTCCTTGTCTGACTCAAATGAGAATGATTCTGGTGCATCAGGAACCGGCAGTCCTTCTCTGTGGGGTATTGGGCGTATAGCTGATGGAATGTTTGGATAATGCACAGTCCACTTTTTCTTCTTTGACACACCTTTCCCAACTGGAGGCACCATGCAGAAGTAACAATTGCTGGTATGATCTGTTGGCTCTCTCCAAATCATTGGCACTGCAAAAGGCATAGATTTCCTTTTCCTGTTCAAGCACTGGCGAAGATTTGTTGCACAAGTGTTGCAGCATATGTGTGGGGCCCACCTCTTGTCCTGATCTCCAGTTTTGCAGCCAAAATAAAGGTGATAGGCTTTCTTAACCATAGTGGTTATACTGCGCTTTTGTGATGCAAAAGTCACTTCACCACAAACATAGCAGAAGTTATCTGCACTGTTCACACAAGTACGAGGCATCTCTGCTCACTTTCGCTAAACAGAAATGTGTCCCTTTGCAAAATCAAACACTGACAAATAAGAGAGCACGACACTGTATGATTTCTAGAGCTGATATAGGGCAATTTGTTCAGCAAAGTGATGTAAGCTTTGTTATAGGTAATAATAATAATAATAATAATTGGAGATATACCAATCTCCTAGAACTGGAAGGGACCTTGAAAGGTCATCGAGTCCAGCCCCCTGCCTTCACTGGCAGGACCAATGTTTGCCCCAGATCCCTAAGTGGCTCCCTCAAGGATTGAACTCACAACCCTGGGTTTAGCAGGCCAATGTTCAAACCACTGAGAATGCTTTGTTTGGAGACGCTTCAGTGCCAGCATAGTAACAATATTATGAGCTGACTGGTTCAAGGACAACCTGGATCTCAGATTTGGCTGCCTGCCAAACTGTGACCTAAAATTGATCTATTTAAATAAAACCTAATTTCTAATGCCTACTAATGTTCTAGATGCTTAACCACACACCCAGCCCACCACGGCCCTAGAGAGCATAAATGCTGAACTCTGAACGTGATAGGCACATGAGGACACACCATGTTTTTCAGAAGGTCAGACTAGATCAGTGATCTCCAGCCTTTTTACGCACAAGATCACCTTTTGAATTTAAGATCAACCCGGATCTGCCCCGCCCCTTCCCCGAGGCCTTGCCCGCTTACTCCATTCCCCCCTCCCTCTGTCACTCGCTCTCCCCCATCCTCACTCACTTTAACTGGACTGGGGCCAAGGGGTTCGGAATGTGGGAGCGGGCTCTGGGCTGAGCCTGGGGGGAGGGGTGCAAACTCTAGGAGGGAGTTTGGGTGCAGGGTGTGGGCTCAGGGTTGGGGTGGGGGAGGGGTATGGGGTCTGGAAGGAGTTTGGGGTGTGGGAGGGGTCTCTGGGCAGGGGCAAGGGGTTGGGGTGCAGGACGGGGTGCGAAGTGCGGGCTTTGGCTGCGAGGAGCTTACCTCAGGTGGCTCCCAGTTGGAGGTGCAGTGGGGCTGAGGCTGGCCCCATGTCGCTCCCGGAGGCAGCTGGCACGTCTCTGCGGTCCCTGGGGTGGGGGTGGGGTCAGGCAGCTCCATGCGCTGCTGCTGTCCCTGCCCCCCAGTGAACTGTTATGATTGCATCATGTATGGCGCAACACCAGCTTCAGATTGCATCATTCATTGTTTTGCCTAAAAAGCAAGTACTGTCCAAACCCCGTCATAGATTTATTCATAGATCCAGTCAAAGATGTATTTTAGTCATTTCTGGTTTAAATTGAGATCCCTTCCCTTTATAACTCACTTATCCTCTGCTATTCCCAAGTCAAACGGTCGTATATACTGACCCAGTAGCAGATCTTGAAAACTAGAGCCAATCAACCTTCATGGTTTGATGCAAGTTCAAACCAAATACAATTTATTGAACAGCAACTGTAAGGAAAACTAGGAAAAATGGAAGAGGGTTAAGGGGAACAAGGGACCAGCCCTGTGGGCTCGGGGGCACCACACCCGGCGTCTCTGGGACGTGAGGGCAGGTCACAGCCTGTTCCTCACACTCCCGGCTCCCTCGCAGGCCTCAGGCTCTAGCCAGCCGGGCCCTTCTCCCCAGCATTGCCCACCCCCCGGTCAGGGTCACATTCCCTCTCCCCCAAGTCCGGCCTGCGTGTCTGGGGGCGTCTCCCTGCGCTGGGCCCCTGCCCAGGACCCCCTCGCTCTCCCCAGCCACTCCCCGTGCCCGGCTACAGTGTGACCGGCACCCGCAGTCCCGGCTCTGGCCCCGCAGCTCCCCGCTGCAGCTTGGCCCTGGCTCCCTGACGGCGCGGCTGGTCTGCGCTGCCCCAGCTGCTCCAGCTCCCCTGTCTCTGGCTGCTGCTCTCCCCTTAGCTCTGCCCCGCTTGCCTCAGGCAGCTTCCCTCACATGGAGGATGGGCTCCTGGCTCCCTCATTGGCTGGCCTGCCCTGTCAATCAGGCTCACCTGGAGCGTTGGCATTTACCCCTTGGCCCTGGGGACTGTCAGTCTCAGGATCCTGATTTCCCTTTCCTTTTGGTCCTGGGAGAGGCCAGCCAAAAACCCCACTAAGTGTCAGTGGGGGGCAGCAGCCCCAAACTGCTGGCCTAGATCCAATCTTCAGAGCAGGCCCCTTGGACTGAACTTGAAATTGGGATTCAAAACACACACACACACACACATCCAGCCCCTGACGCTTTGAGCTCCAAACAGTTCTTAGATCCGGCTGAGGTTCCACTCTCACAAGCTCTTCATCTACCCACCCTCCAGACCCTCTTCCGAGTGCACGGGCAGCCCGGGGCTGCACTGACAATATCTTCAGCAGTCAGCAGAGCTGCCAGGGACAGGGCTGAAACAGTTCCCGTCCCAGACAGCTTGATGTAAGTCTGCTTGCCCAGGGGGCCTCTGTCTGGGCTCGGTTGTGGGGATGTTGCTTCAATGTGGAAACCAATGCAGATTGCCCCAGCGCCTCCTGTCTGCAGCACAGGCCCGCCTGGGACATGGGGTTTACTACAGGCTAAGGGGGAGGGGGGTCCCCCTTGATCAAACAGTGGCAGAGACTCCCTGATTGGATGCCTCGGCACTACCTCAGTGGGCTCTAGATAGAGCTAGAGCTGGGCAAACAATGGATATTTCAGTGCAGTGGCACTTCTGAGAAATATGTTATTTTAAAGTTTTGTTTTGGGTCAATCTGAATGTGACATTTGTCAGACTTTTCGGTGACTCAAGGACAGTCCATGGTGGGTCTATTCCAGAGCAGAGATTTGAACTGTTGCCTTTTACAGCTAGGGGAAATGCAGCCTAACCACTGGACTAAAGGCAGAGAAGTTGCAACAGCGCCAGCAGCACCACCTTTCTCCTTCTCTCCTGGCCCTTTTGTGACTGGCCAAAACTGTATTGTGTCAAATGCGTTATTCATCTCAGTTCACTCGAAACTGAAATAATCCTCTTCATCCAAAGAACGTCACCCAGTTTGACACAGAACACCAAGAGCTAAATTACAATGCGACTGAGGTGCGGTGACAGTGAAGGTCACCAGGCCTAACTTTCGGATGATTCACAAAACCTGGGTTGGTGCCTGGGCTCCCTGTAGAACAACTGGGGCGAGACAGACACCCGAGAAAGGGATTCACAAAAGCTGGCAGTGGAGAAGACTCCAGGTTCAAGGCCCACCCTCTGGCTGAGGGGAGAAGAATTTGAGTGGGGATCTGCCACCTGCCAGGTGAACACACTGGGCTTTGGGACAGCTTGACAGGGGCTCCCTCAATCACTCCTGTTGAAGCTATTCCATAGTGGGGGAAATAATCAAAAAATCATTGGTGCAGGGAGCCTGGACACTGGGTCTTCCACCTCCCTATCCTTCCCTCACCCTCTGTAAGCTCACTTAGAGGAGCCTGATTGGGCCCCATAGTCAAGTTAGGTGGCCAGACTCCTCCTGCCCTGGTGTGGGCGCTGCAGAGAGCATGCTGAGAAACACAGATGCCTAGTGAACTTTTACTACAAAAAATGTCACTGTCGAGTGAGTTTAGGACCCTGCAGTGGTGAGCAGCAGCTGGGCGGGGGGTTGGGTATCCCAGTGGGGCCTGATTCTGGCCGTTAGGATCCTAAAACAGCAGTTAGGCACTTAAGCCCTGTGGTGAATCTGGCCCCAAGAGGTCAGCAGAGCTGGGAACGGATAGGAGCTCATAGGAAGAAGGAATCACAACTGGGAGGGGCTTAAGAGAAGTTTTGGGGTCTTAACTACGTGGGATCCCCTCTGAACCATTCCCATCTCTTGGAAAGCAAAGCAGTTCCTCGTAGACTTTAAGGCCAGGCGGGAACATTGTGATCATCTAGTCTGACCTCCTTCATCTTGCAGGCCAAAGAACCTGACCCATCCCCTCCTGTAATAGTCCCATAACTTTCCCGGGCCTTTATGGCTTGGGGCAAACCAACCAGTGCTTGGTTTTGTCAGAAGTTGATCTCATCAGGTTCCCTGGACTAGATACCTCAATAATTCACAGGCTTGAGAAGCTCCTTGTAGAGGTATCAGCTACAACACCTTCCCTGGGCCCTAGTGCCACCCCATCCAACCTCTCTTTCCACCCAGTGATGCTGGGGATGGCTAGCCAATGGGTTGCTTGTACTTGAGGCTGCTATTCCTTTAAGGCTGGAGGATCCTGCTGTAATAGTACCTGCCTCTCTAAGGGGGTTAGCAGAACCTTCTTTCCAGCCACTTGTCTGCTCCCAGACACTAGGCAGATGGCCAACATTCTGCTCTCCAAACTTGGCCTTGCTACGTTCCTGTGCTGCAGGTACTCGAGCCCAGGAAGCTCAGCTAATATGTGCAATGCAGGCGCAATGGACTGCGGTTTAAGTTGCAGGGCACCTCATCTATCCAAGCCTCAGTTCTTGAGACCTGTTTTCTACAGTTTGGCTGTGGCCATTCATTATACTAAAGCCCCCTTTAATTATTAGTATCTTCCTCCCCTGCTCCGACACCCCAGACCCAGGACATCTCAGCTCTTGGATGGTGTGCTGTAGAGAGGGGAAATTGGGGTTAGTCATACTCCATTTGGATGGCACTCCTCCTCCATGGGTTGTTGGCTTTTATTCACACATGTGGCCAAAACATCTGTAAGGATGAGACTTCGGCCATGCATCTGCCAAGGAAGGATTGATTCTTGAACCAGATGAGGTAAAATAACAAATCCAGTGAGATAGTCACACCATCAGTCTCATTGAAGCCCCAGGCCCCGCTTTCATCTTGGAATCTGGGGTTAAACGTCATACCCCAAGGAGAGTCTCTTATCAGTCTCTGTGTCCCAGGACAACAAGCACTTGTTCTCAGCCACTTTGGCCCATGCTTACAAGGCCCACTGGTTGCTAGGGAGATGGTGGAATTAGTGGGCCCCTTCTGTTAATGGGCATGCTGGCAGGGTGGGATTCAGTAGTATGGAAATCGGAAATAGTGTAAGGACCTACCATCAATCAAACCCTAACCCTTCTCCTTGGCCACTTAAACCCTGCCCCTTGACCCCTTAAGCCCCGACCACCTGTCACTGGAAGTCCCACCCACGGGGAATATTACTTCTGGGATCAAGGAGGACACATAACCGGAAGCCAAGGGTGTCATGTGACCCCTCTAAGAACTCCTCCCACTGCCCTCTACCAATCAGGAGGGGTTTTGCCCCCATAGGCCTACCTGGAGAGGGGATTTGACCAATCAGGGGTGTTCCGGGGCATGGTGACCCATCCGGAAGTGGTTCGTGTGACCCCTCTAAGAACTCCTCCACTGCCCTCTGCGAATCACGATGGGTTTCAGCCACACAGCACCACCCTGAGAGCAGATTTGACGAATCGGTGATGTTCCAGAGCGGGGTGACTTGCCCAGAAGAGGGTCGTGTGACCCCTCTAAGAACTCCTCCCAGCGCTCTCTGCCAACCAGAGCGCATCACCATCACCCCATAAGACCCAGCAATCGGAGCAGAAGAGGCCATCTTTTACCAAGGACGCGTGCTTTAGAAATCGTGGAAACATGGACTCCTTCACCACCCTGGTGAGAACTTCAGACTTTGTGTTAGCCCCGAGGGCCTTTGGACTTGTGTGGAGAAAGCGCTACATGAGCGACAGTTCCCACGAGGGCCCTTTGACTCAGCCGTTGATGGATCATGAGCTAATTCGTTTCAAAATTAATGAGAGGATAATCAATATTGCATCTGAGACTAGGATTTACGATTTCAAAAGGGCTAACTTTCCTAAATTAGGGCGACTGGTTAGGGAAGTGGACTGGACTAACATATTTAGGGATCTAAAGGCAGATGACGCCTGGGGTTACTTCAGGTTGAAATTGCAGGAGTTGTCAGAGGCATGTATCCCGAGAAAGGGAAAACGGCTCGTAGGTAGCAGTTTTAGACCGAGCTGGATGAGCAAGCGTCTTAGAGGGGTCATTAAGAAAAAACAGAAAGCGTACCGGGAGTGGAAAATGGGAGGGATCAGCAAAGAAACCTACCTTATTGAGGTCAGAGGGTGTAGGGATGCAGTGAGAAAGGCAAAGCGACGGGTGGAGATGGACCTAGTGAAGGGGATTAAAACTAATAGCAAAAGGTTTTTTAGCCATATAAATAGGAAGAAAACCAAGAAAGAAGAAGTGGGACCGCTTAAAACTTTAGACGGCGTGGAGATTAGGGATAATCTTGGAATGGCACAATATCTGAACGAATATTTTGCCTCGGTCTTTAATGAGGCTAATGAAGGGCTAAGGAATAGTGATAGAGGGACCGATGGGAATGATGATATGGGGATAGACATTACGGTATCTGAGGTGGAAGCCAAACTTGAACAGCTTAACGGAAGTAAATCGGGGGGCCCGGATAATCTTCATCCTAGAATATTACGGGAATTGGCGAGGGATATTGCTAGTCCGTTAGCGATGATTTTTAATAAATCTCTAAATTCGGGGATTGTACCGTTTGACTGGAGATTAGCTAATGTAGCTCCTATATTCAAGAAGGGGAAAAAAAGTGACCCGGGTAACTACAGGCCTGTTAGTTTAACATCTGTAGTATGCAAAGTAATGGAAAAAATATTAAAAGAGAGAGTGGTTACGGAGCATGAGGCCGATGGCAACTGGGATAGATTACAGCATGGATTTACGAAAGGTAGATCGTGCCAAACCAATCTGATCTCCTTCTTTGAGAAAGTAACAGATTTTTTAGACAAGGGAAATGCGGTGGATCTAATATATCTGGATTTCAGTAAGGCGTTTGATACGGTACCGCATGAGGAATTATTGGTTAAATTGGAAAATATGGGGATCGAAATGAAAATCCAGAGGTGGATAAGGAGCTGGTTAAAGGGGAGACTGCAGAGGGTAGTACTGAAGGGGGAACTGTCGGGTTGGAGGGGGGTTACCAGTGGAGTTCCTCAAGGTTCGGTTTTGGGTCCGATTTTATTCAATCTATTTATTGCTGACCTGGGAACCAAGAGTAGGAGTGGGCTGATAAAGTTTGCGGATGACACCAAGTTGGGAGGTATTGCCAATTCGGAAAAGGATCGGGATATCCTCCAGGGAGATTTGGATGACCTAGTAAACTGGAGTATTAGTAACAGGATGAAATTCAATAGTGAGAAGTGTAAGGTTATGCATTTAGGGATGACTAACAAGAATTTTAGTTATAGGCTAGGGACGCACCAGTTGGAAGTAACGGAGGAGGAGAAGGACCTAGGAGTCCTGGTTTGATCGTAGGATGACTATGAGTAGGCAATGTGATGTGGCCGTTAAAAAAGCCAATGCGGTCTTGGGATGCATTAGGCGAGGTATTTCTAGTAGGGATAAGGAAGTGCTAGTCCCATTATATAAGGCGTTGGTGAGACCTCATTTGGAGTATTGTGTGCAGTTTTGGTCTCCCATGTTTAAGAAGGATGAATTCAAACTGGAACAGGTACAAAGAAGGGCCACTAGAATGATCCGAGGAATGGAAGGCCTGTCGTATGATAGGAGACTTGAGGAGCTCGGTTTGTTTTCCTTAACCAAAAGAAGGATAAGAGGAGATATGATTGCAATCTTTAAATATATCAGAGGGATAAATACCAGGGAAGGAGAGGAATTATTTCAGCTCAGTGCTAATGTGGACACGAGGACAAACGGATATAAATTGTCAGTCAGGAAATTTAGGCTTGAAATTAGACGAAGGTTTCTAACCATCAGGGGAGTGCAATACTGGAACAGCCTACCGAGGGAAACAGTGGGGGCGAAGGACCTCCATGACTTTAAGATTAAGCTAGATAAGTTTATGGAGGAGATGGTATAATAGGATAATGGGCTTAGTCAATAGGTCATTTAAGTGCCACACTGGTAAATAGTACAATGGGTCAATGATATGATATTCTTAACCTTTTCCAGAGGGTATGGCTGGAGAGTCTTGCCCGCATGCTCGGGGTTCAGCTGACCGCCATATTTGGGGTCGGGAAGGAATTTTCCTCCAGGGCAGATTGGCAGTGGCCCTGGAGGTTTTTCGCCTTCCTCCGAAGCATGGGCCAGGGGTCGCTTGCTAAAGGAGTGGGTGGATCGGCTTATGTGGCCTGCATCTTGCAGGAGGTCAGACTAGATGATCATAATGGTCCCTTCTGATCTTGAATTCTATGATTCTATGATACGCCAGAACCAGAAACCCAAACCCTCGTGAGGCACCCCGATGAGCATGAAGGCCTCTCATTTAAATGTGTCAATATGAATGTGTCCCCCTTCATATTTGTGTTAGTAAAAGACGGTACCAGTAACAGTCATTTCTACACAGGCAGCTCTGTTAAAGAAAATATATTACACCCCCGGGGAAGTTGGGCGCTTCGGCGGGGTGAACCCTCTTTCTCAAGTAGCCAGAAAGCATAGCAAAACTTTGAATAGAAGACAGGTAACAGCTTGGCTTTCAGACAGGGACACTTACACTTTACACATTTCCACCCCACCATCAATCTCAGCCTGGACCATTCCACACAAGAGATCCACTTCCTAGACACCACAGCACTCATAAACGATGGCCACATAAACATCACCCTACTGACCGCTATACTTACCTACATGCCTCCAGCTTTCATCCAGACCACACCACTCAATCCATTGTCTACAGCCAAGGTCTACGAAACAATCCCATTTGCTCCAACCCCTCACATAGAGACAAACACCTACAACATCTCCTTCAAGCATTCTTTCAACTACAGTACCCACCTGCTGAAGTGAAGAAACAGACTGACAGAGCCAGAAGAGTACGCAGGAGTCACCTAATACAGGACAGGCCCAACAAAGAAAGTAACACAACGCCACTAGCCATCACCTTCAGCCCCCAACCAGCGGCGTATTATCGCCTAGGCCAACAAGGCTTAGGCCTAGGGCGGCAAATTTGCTCACGCCCCCTCCCCAACTCTGCCCCTTCCTCAAATCCCTGGCCCGCCTCCTCTCCCAGGCGCGCCACGCTAAAGTGCTGGGAGAGAGGGAGAAGGGAGTAGCGGCACATTCAGAGGAGGCGGAGCAGAGGCGAGCTGGACCCACGGGTGCGGGGAGTAACCTGGGGGGGCCCGGGAACCGCTCCCCATCCCAGCTCATCTCCGCTCCACCGCCACCATCCCCCGAGCGTGCCACAACTCCCCTTCTCCCCACCCCCTCCCAGTCTTGCCGGGGGGGAGGGGAGGTGAGCTGGCGCGCGGGGTGGGGAGGGGGCGCGGCAATTTTTTGAGGGCCTAGGGGTGGCAAATTTGTTAATCTGCCACTGCCTCCAACTAAAACCTCTCCAGCGCATCATCAAGGATCTTCAACCTATCCTGAAGGACGATCCATCACTCTCACAGATCTTGGGAGACAGGTCTGTCCTCGCCTACAGACAGCCCCCAATCCTACAGCAACCACACAACAAAACACTAACCCAGGAACCTATCCTTGCAACAAAGCCTGTTGCCAACACTGTTCACGTATCTATTTAGGGGATACCATCATAGGACCTAATCACATCAGCCACGCCACTTGGCACATCTACCAATGTGATAGATGCCATCATGTGCCAGCAATGCCCCTCTGCCATGTACTTTGGCCAAAGCGGACAGTCTCTACGTAAAAGAATAAATGGACACTAATCAGACATCAAGAATTATAACATTCAGAAACCAGTCGGAGAACAATTCAATCTCCCTGGCCACTTGATTACAGACCTAAAAGTCACAATATTACAACAACAAAACTTCAAAAACAGATTCCAACAAGAGACTGCTGAATTGGAATTAATTTGCAAATTGGACACCATTAAATTAGGCTTGAATAAAGACTGGGAGTGGATGGGCCTTTACACAAAGTAAAACTCTTTCCCCGTGCTTATTTTTTCCCCCACTACAGTTCCTCACATCTTCTTGTCAGTTGCTGGAAATGGGCCATTTTCATTACCACTACATACAGTTCTTTTTGTCCACTGCTGATAATAGCTCACCTTAACTGATCACTCTCCTTATAGGGTGTATGGTAACAGCCATTGTTTCTTGTTCTCTGTGTATATCTATATCTTCCTACTGTATTTTCCACTGCATGCATCCGATGAAGTGGGCTGTAGCCCATGAAAGCTTATGCTCAAATAAATTTGTTAGTCTCTAAGGTGCCACAAGTACTCCTGTTCTTTTTTACACTTTACACAAACCGGCTCAAATACATTTTAAAAGAAACAAGACCATTGGTTCAGATGTGGATGTGCAATGGCAAGCAAATTTGGTGGATATGCACCAGTTCTCCAAATGCAACAGCGGTTTTAAGTACATCTTAACAGTGATAGACATTCTATCCAAATATGCCTGGGCCTTAGGTCAAAAACACAAGACGAGTGGTGAGGTATCCAAGGCCTTTCAAGCTATTTTCAGCAAAGGTCACATGCCTCTCCCTTTGAGAAATGCGACCACGTGAGACTACCTAGAACGAAAGGAGCTTTTGAAGAAGGTTATGAAAAGACCTTTACCGATGAGATATTCCTTGGCCATGCCAAGCCTTGATCAAAACATGTTTCAACAAGCACAGACATGTATTTTGTGATAATTTTCACAGCCATGTTACCCAATAAAGCACCCCAGGTGAGGGGTTTAAAGACAATTGATGTTTGGTGTTTGGATTTTTTTTAAAAAAAGACCAATTCAGAAAAAAGTACACATTATTATTTTTTTAATTGAAATAATCGCTCGTGAGGTCCCCTAAATAATCCCCCCGAGGGGGATTCCACTCACCCTCCCTTTTCACAGATATCACCAAGTCAGTGTCGTGGTACAGGCACCACTCTTGCAACCTCTCTAGGAGGTTGTATAGTTCTAAGCGGGCAGAAGCGGTGGTGAAACAGGCTATGAAGACGTTGGTATTGCCAGAGACAGAGTACCGGTCTTTTGCGTGCGTCCAAGACACACACGCGGTTTCATCATTGATAAACTCACAGGATGAAACCTTGTAATTGGGGGAAAACAGGTACTGAAAGAGTGGAGAAATTGGAGAAGGTCCAGAGAAGAGCAACAAGAATGATTAAAGGTCTTGAGGACATGACCTATGAAGGAAGGCTGAAAGAATTGGGTTTGTTTTAGTTTGGAAAAGAGAAGACCGAGAGGGGACATGATAGCAGTTTTCAGGTATCTGAAAGGGTGTCATAAGGAGGAGGGAGAAAACTTGTTCACCTTCACCTCTAAGGATAGAACAAGAAGCAATGAGCATAAACTGCAGCAAGGGAGGTTTAGACTGGACATTAGGAAAAAGTTCCTAACTGTCAGGGTGGTTAAACACTGGAATAGATTGCCGAGGGAGGTTGTGGAATCTCCATCTCTGGAGATATTTAAGAGTAGGTTAGATAAATGTCTATCAGGGCTGGTCTAGACAGTATTTGGTCCTGCCATGAGGGCAGGGGACTGGACTCGATGACCTCTCGAGGTCCCTTCCAATCCTAGAATCTATGAATCTATAAATCTATAAAATCATAAAAGGAAAAAGATACAGATGAGAGCTAGAATTGGTTAAATGGAATCAATTACATACAATAATGGCAAAGTTCTTGGTTCAGGCTTGTAGCAGTGATAGAATAAACTGCAGGTTTAAATTAAGTCTCTGGAGTCCATCCCCAGCTGGGACGGGTCATCAGTTCTTTGTTCAGAGCTTCAGTTTGTAGTAAAGTCCCTTCAGAGGTAAGAAGCAGGACTGAAGACAAGCTGGAGATGAGGCATCAGCCTTTTATAGTCTTTTTCCAGGTGTAAGAACACCTCTTTGTCCTTACTGTGGAAAATTACAAGCAACATGGAGTCTGGAGTCACATGGGCAAGTTCCTACATACTTTGCTGACTTACAAGGCGCATCTGCCTTCTCTCAATGGGTCAATTGTGTAGCTGATGGTCCTTAATGGGCCATCAAGCAGGCTAGGCAGAGCTAACACCAACTCGTCTGGGATGTCACCCAGAAGCATAGCATAAGTTTGAGATACAGACAGGATAGAGCCAATATTCATAAATTCAACTACAAAATGACACATTCATACAGACAGCATAATCATAACCAGCAACCCATAACCTGGTCTTAGACCCCTTATATGACCCCCTTTACAAAAGATTTGGTGCCACTACAGGACCTTGGTTGCAATCATATTCTATACGGTCCCAGTTCAAGTCAAGAATGTGACACAGGCATCTTCCGGTTTGGTCATTTTCTTTAAAACACGGCCAGGGTCTGCACTAAATTGCACAGCATTTATCAAGGTCACCCCTCACGCTAAATGTTCTTGGGTAGGCACAGACATTGCGTAGCATAACCTATGGCAAGAACAGTGTTTAATAAGCTTTCCAAACAGAACTCAGCACACAGGCGCCAGAGCTTGAAGTTTAGATCTACTGAAGTCCAAGTCACACAGTCATGGTGCCGTTGGGCTGGCGCATCTATGACACAGCCCTCACAATCTTCAGAAAGCTTTTCCCTAGGGCACTGATGAAGGACAGCATAAACAGCAACACGTACAATAGTCCGCATGACTTTTTTACGCTCAGGACGTGGCATTGGCTCAGTTAGTTCCATGCCAAGCCTCCTAAACTCCTCATAGCCGTCATCCTTGGAGTCCTCTTCAACAATTTGTACCGGCATTGAGCAAAAACAAGGAGAGCCCGGTTCATCTTCGCTGCTTGATGCAATGCTGTCCAGGGCCTCTGGGACCTCTAGAAAGGCATCGTCAAGCTGTGGAGAGATTTTCAGAAAAGAAAGAGTGTAAGTTCCCACTCCTTGTTTTTAAATATACACAACCCACCCCACCCCCCGGTTCCTAACCCCATTACACCCCATCATCAACAGTCACTTCTTAATCATTCATTTACCTGAGCAATGTCTTTTCCGTTCACCTTGTCCTCCGATGACTCCCCTGAGCTGCGTTCACCTTCCACCTCTAGGGGGGCGGACAATGAGAGGCCATCACACTCATCGGTGTGCCTCACGAGGGTTTGGGTTTTGGGTTCCAGCGTATCCATCAATGGCTGAGTCAAAGGGCCCTCGTGGGAACTGTCGCTCATGTAGCGCTTTCTCCACACAAGTCCAAAGGCCCTCGGGGCTAACACAAAGTCTGAAGTTCTCACCGGGGTGGTGAAGGAGTCCATGCTTCCACGATTTCTAAAGCACGAGTCCTTGGTAAAAGATGGCCTCTTCTGCCCTGGTGCTGGGACTTATGGGGTGATAGTGTTGCGCTCTGATTGGCAGAGGGCGCTGGGAGGAGTTCTTAGAAGGGTCACATGACCCTCATCTGGACAGGTCACCCCGTCCCGGAACAGCACCGATTGGTCAAATCTGCTCTCAGGGTGGTCCTATGTAGCCGAAACCCACCGCGATTGGTAGAGTGCAGTGGGAGGAGTTCTTAGAGGGGTCACACGAGCCACATCCGGATGGGTCACCCCACCCTGGAACACCCCTGATTGGTCAAGTCCCCTCTCCGGGTAGGCCTATGAGGGCGAAACCTTTCCTGATTGGTAGAGGGCAGTGGGAGGAGTTCTTAGAGGGGTCACATGACATACTTTGCTTCTGGTCATGTGTCCTCCTTGACCCTGGAAGTAATACCCTGTGGGTGGGACTTCTGGTGATAGGTGGGCGGGGTTTAAGGGTCAAGGGGCGGGGTTTTAGGAGTCAAAGGGCCGGTTTGTGTTTGATTGATGGTAGGGCCCTAATAGTACTACTGGACACACTTAGAGGCCCTTGCCTACCAAAAGGGTGGCTTTGTAAATTTAGTGTCAGCTCTTCTTGAAGGAAGGATTGATTCTTGAACCGCATGAAGTAAAGTAATAAATCCAGTGAGCTAGCCACACGCTCAATCTCATCCAAGCTCCCAGGCCCCCCTTCATCTTGGAATCTCGGTTTAAATGTCATACCCCAAGGAGAGTCACTTATACATCAATCTCTGTGTCCCAGGACAACAAGCCATTCTTCTCAGCCACTTTAGCCCATGCTTACCGGGCCCACTGGATGATAGGGAGAGGTTGGAATTTGTGGGCCCCTGCTGTTAGTGGGCATGCTGGCAGGGTGAGATTCAGTAGGATGGAAACCGGAAACCCTTGGAGGCCCTTGCCTTCCAAAAGGGTGGCTTTGTAAATTTAGTGTCAGGTGTTCTGGATCGAGGGTCCTTGGACATTCGGGACTTCACTTTGTGTTGCAGCTTGCTGAAGGTTTGCTTCAGGCACATTAACATCTTTTGGAGAACTATGCTCCTTGAAGGGGATGGTGTCCTAGCTCTGGAGGCCTTTGGTGACTTTGAGGGAGAACCGTCAGGACTCCAACTTGCTTTCTCCCCAGCTTGCGAAAGCCCTGTTGTACTCGTTGCAATGGACACCATCTTTGGTTGCTTGCGGGGAGCCCTTTTCCCCTTTCCATCCCGCCTCTTGCTCTTGTCTGCTGGAAGGAGCCACAGCACTGGCATCTTATTGTGGTAGGATGATGCTGAGGAGTCTCCTGGAGTCCATCGCTGTGGAATTCCATGGGATCTTCCCGGCAAGTCAGCACCTGCAGAGCCAGCTGGTCTCTTCCGTCGATGCTTACGACACTTCTCGCAGACTCTGATTGGTGGCTGGTCCCTGGAGAGCTTTGAATTCACAGTTCCATTGAACCCATGTGAATGCATGATGTCTCGAACACCATGCAGCTCAGCAGATGTCTCCTTTGGAGTTTTCTCACCCTTCCTCTTTCCTGGATATGCCTTGCGGCACTGCTGGCAAACTGAGACCTGGCCCACCAAGGGGCGGGAGCTGCTCAACATTTCCGTCAGGTGCTTGATCTGCAGGTCGTGTGCAGCCTGCCCAGCAATGAGAGAGTCAAGGGTGGATCTTGTTAGCTGCTCAGAGCCTGGTGCCTCTGGGGCAACCTGGTGGCATTGGGTCCTGGGAAGATCTGCCCTGCGCTCACCTGCTTGTGCCCCTGGCCGCAGGCAGGAGCCTTCTCCCAAGAGAACCTTCCTCTCCATGTGCAGCTCCAGCTTCTCTTCAGTCCCTTTGGTGCCGCTCACACAGGTAAGGGGCTTTCTCAACTCGCTCCTATAAATTTGGAGTGTCTCTGCGAGTGTCTTCTCTGCTACTGCGGTTCCTGGAGGTGGCGATGTCAGACCCACCCCTGCTGGCAGAGTGCAGCGCTGTGGGTTAGTCTGGTTTCCTGCCGCGCCATCATTCCTGCCCGTCTCCATGGTGATATCTTCCACTGGCGTTGGAGGACGTGTGGAAGAAGAGGAGCTTTTGCTTCGCCTCCCCATCTGCAGGAAATCGGTCTCCATCTCACTAAACTCCACACGGGCTCCCCTGGCTGGGACGGCATGAGGCAGCTTTGCCGGGGGCTCTGGGTCCAGGGTGAGCAGCCCCCTCTGCATGACCGGATGCTGATGCCTTATGTGGAGTTCGACGGGGTGGGAAGGATGTTGTCCCATCGTTGGGAATACCGCTGTCCTGTGCTTGCCTGGCTCCCTAGGGGGGTGGAGTGGCCCAGGCACAGCCTTCCAACAGTAGTGCAATGGGGCAGTGCCTAGGCATGCATTGCACACCACAGTTTGACACAAGGACATCAACTGGGTAACGAAGGACTGAGAGGGGGAGCCGGCACTCATTTTATCTAGAACGATAACCCCTTTGTCACACGCACATGTGCAGCTCCTAGCACAATGGGGCATTGAGCATGATTGGGGACCCAGAGCTATTTTAACAGAAAGATTAGCTAACAACAATTGCTTTGGGTGAGGAAGATGTGACCATGTGTGTGTAACCCTCACCAGGGAGGTTGTGATGGCCAAGATTATAAACTATAAAAGGAACTAGATAAATTCATCAATGGCTATTACCTATGGGCAGGGATGGTGTCCCTAGTCTCTGTTTGTCTGAAGCTGGGAATGGGCGAGAGGGGACGGATCATTTGATGATTCCCTCTTCTGGTCATTCCCTCTGCTGCACTGGCATTGGCCAGTTTTGGAAGACAGGATACTGGGCTAGATGAACCTTTGGTCTGACCCAGTCTGGCTGTTCTTATGTTCTTACATTCTAACCCACTGGAAAACTGTCCTCTTCTAATGGCTGATACACTAGAGGCTAACAACCTACTATTGCTCCCAGTTAATGGAGTTTCTCCGGTGGTGGGGGACTGTGCTATGGTCCTGAAAGTCCTGGGTTTGAACCCAGCTGATGACTCATGTTTGGGGTGTATCACAGGGTGCCCCACTCACTGCTTGTCTGGAGCCTACTCTGGGGATTAGCTCTGGAGGCCAATGCCCCTTCCAATTGTCGCATGTGGTCACATCATCTCTCTCTCATTCCAGGAACTGCAGTGTCCTCTTCTTGGCTAGGCCACTCAGCGTTTCCCCCTCTTCCAGGGTACAGTCCTTTAATTGCCTGTCACTCCCACAGTGACCCAGACAGTCCTCCTGTTCGCTGCCCCGCCGGTCTGGGCCGTGCCCTTGGTGGCTGGTAGGGAAACCTGGGCCCACACTTCACACCGGGCTCCAGGCCAGGGACCCTCAACCCAGCAGTTCTGGGCTTTCCTCTCCCAGCCTGGACTGCTTCCTACTACTCCTGGTTCCCCTCCTTGCTCTGGGTGCACCAGCTCCAAACACTCCCCCCTCCTCCCAGGGAGGGGCTGCCCTTTCCCAGCCGCAGCCCCTGTCTCTTGCCAGCTTCCTGGCTTTATAGGCCCTGCCCAGCTGAGCCTGCTTGGAATCAATTCCCTACTCCCTGGCTCTTCCTCCAGGTGCACCCTGTGGAGTTCATGGGCCTGCCTGGCCACCTGAGCCCCTTCCAGTCCTAGGTGGGGAGGACACCCCCTCACAGGGTGTCATTGGATTGCTTTGTCTTTCAGACACAGCACGGGCAGGTTCTAGGCAGTCACCTGCTGGCAGATATTGCCGTACAGAAGGATTTGATCCTACTCACAACCCCAACTTGTAGTCTCTGCATTTAATTTCTGATAATCCCTCACCTCACTTTCACTGGTATCTCACCTGTTATTTTAGGATGCTGGCGTGTCTGGTTTTCCCTGCTCCCTCCTCTCTACATTCATTATCCCCTCCCACCCAGCCCCCAGTCTGGTGCCCCCCGCTCAGTTGCCTTACGGTATCAGAACTGCATCCAGGTATCTGGCCATGTCCTGTTGCCTCCTCTCAAGAAGCCAGAGGCTCTGAGCCAAGGGGAGCTTCTCCAGGTGCACAGGGCAGCTGTGGAAGAGAGAGAGCAGATAGCTGAGTGCAGGCCCTGCCCTCAGGCCCTCTTTTACCTAGAGGGGCGGCACCGAAAGGCTCCCTGTCCCATTCTCCACTGAGGCAGCCTCCTCCCCTGCAATACCCGGGCCTTGGATGTTCTGGGTTGGGGTTAGCTGGATTGTTAGGTGATCCTGTCTAGTGCTGTGGAGGTGAGTGTCTATCCTGCTGGCTGCATGTGTCATGTCCCTTCCACAGAAGCTAATCAACGTATAGGATAACAGCCTACTCTAGCTACCCAATATGCAGCTACCCCTTTAGCTCTAAGGGGTGCTTTATGCTGCAGAGCTGAAGGTCCAGGGTTCAAATCCTCCTTGGAACCTATGCTGGGGGACTGGAGGAGGGGCCATTACCCAAGTGCTGCTGGATCCCCTACTCACCGTACCAGAAAGGCCAGCCTTCCTCCTGACCTCTCCACCTCACCTCCCCCGGGGTGCACGGGGCTGCTCCCAGAAAACATTTTCTCCCGCTCTTAGGAGGGGAGGAGGGTTCAGTGCAGTCGACACAATCTACCCCTCCCCCCCACTGCCCCAGGTTAAAGGAGCCGTATGATGCTGGAAGAAGGGAATGACCCACTGTACGAGGCGTGGGGGTGGATTAGAGATGGCAACTTCTGCAGGGTGGGAATGAATTGCAGGAGTCTAAAGGAGAAGAGTTGCCTGCGTGGTACATAGGTCGGGGCAGGGGAGGGATTACTCGGGCTACTGCCCCTGGGTGGGGATGAATTGCATGACGCTAAAGGAGGGGACTGACCCACTGCAGATTTATGGAGGGGGGCATTGCTTACCATGTCTCTGGGGATGCACCAGCCTCCTCCACCTCTTCCTCACAGCGTCCAAAAGCTGCCAGAAGTGAGACATAAAGGAGACATTGAGCTGCTTGGACACCCTCTGCTTCTTAGCAGCCTATTGCCCCAGATTTCAGAGGCAGCCTGTGAACGGAGCCCCAGCCAGTGCCTCTGCACAACTCCGGGCATTTCTGTGCCTTCGCAGGAAGAGGGGAGGCAGGTGGGGGAATAGACCCTATTTCTTTGCTTTGCATGGGGCCTGAGTCTGCCACCGCAGCTGTGGGTCAGGGGCTGCTTACCTTTCGGTTTCTTTTTTGTCTTTCTGGGCCTCCTCTTCCTCGGAGAAGCCTGCCACACACAGAGAAAGCAGCAAGGTTAGAAGAGAACTCCTCAATAAACCTGGGAGAACAATGAGCCAGAGGTGATTGCCATGTGGGGCCAGAGGGAAGATTTTCCTTCTGGGAGAATATTGCGCTCTGAGGCATCATGGGGTAGGCATTGTGCTTTCCTATGATGCAGCCAATATAGGGCACAAAGCACAACCATAACAGGGGTCACTGGAACACTCCAGGGGTTGGAGAAACAGGGATTGCTGGTACCAGGAGCCTGCAGAGTTTATAAGCATTGAAGGAGAGAGCCTGCAAAGTTCTCTCTCCTGCAGAGATGATCTTGGGTTCTTGGATACCTAAACAGGGGAATCTCAAGTTGGAGGAGAGAGGTTATTTTACCTCTGTATTTGGGCACTGGTGCAAACCACTGCTGCAATCCTGTGTCCAGTTCTGGTGTCTAACATTCAGGAAGGATGTTGATAAATTGCAGAGGGTTCAGAGAAGAGCCATAAGAATCTTTAAAGGATTAGAAAACCTGCCTTATAGTGATAGAGTTTAGGAGCTCAGTCAATGTCGCTTAAAGAGGTTAAGGGTGGTTTGAGGAAAAGTCTATAAATACCTACATGGGGAAGAAATCATTACAAATGGGCTTTTCAATCTAGCAGAGAAAGGTCTCACATGGTCCAATGGCTGGAAGTTGAAACTAGACACGTTCAGACTGGACAGAAGGTGTCCATTTTTAACAGTGAGAGGAATGAACCAGTGGAACAATTTACCAAGTTCATGGTGGACTGAGTCTCCATCACTGGCAATTTTTTAAATCAAGATTGGACATTTTAATTCCAAGGTATGCACTAGGCATGATTGTGGGGAAGTTTCTTTGGCCTGTGCTAGACAGGAGGGTCAGACTAGAAGATCACAATGGGCCCATCTTGCCTTGGAATGTGTGAAGCACAGCACCTTCCAAAAGTCTAAGTTTGTCAACATCTATGTTTTGACATGGCCCATTTTCCATAAAACATTGTTAACCTGCTTTGAATATATTCCCGTCCTTTAATTCTTTATTGATTGAATCCTATATCAGTTTGTTCCATTATTTCAGGCTAACATGGCCTATAAGAAGCCAGGCCAACCCCGTAACTTTTTGAATATTGACAAAACATTAGCACACTTCCAGCCTTCTGGAATTCCCTCAGGAATCCTACATTGGTTAAAAAATTAATGTCCGTGGGCCAATAACCTCCGGAGGCAGCTCCTTTGAGGACTTTTGGGTAGAGATGATCCGATCCTGCTGATTGAAAACTACTTCTGTTTGGTTCCTGCATTCAGCTGGCATCAATCCAGCCTTTCCATCTCTCAAGGAGCCTCACTTACCTCAGATCTGGCAAGCCTGATCACAGCATAATACAGAAGAAAGAGCAGCAAGATCCTTAGGCAGGAGGCAGAAATTGAGAAAGAGGAGGAGTGATCTCATTTCGCCGGGCTCAGGCACTAAGAATCACAGATACACTCAAAGCAGCACAAGTACCCAGGCTACACCTGAGGGCAGGTTGCTGCTCTGGCATCAGGCAGGCGCTGATGTCATCCCTAGGTCACAATGAGGTGCTCTCCTGCAATCTCCCTCTAGCCTGTGAGGTGTCAATGCTGTACTTAGATCAGGAGATAGGATGTGGCAATCGCCCAAGGGGGCTGAGCTGCTGAGCTCAGAATAAGGCAGGAGAGAGGGCATCAGGTTTCCCAGGAAAACCCTGGGTCTTTTCCGAGCTCTATGACTCTCAAGCCCCTAGGCATAGGACATTTTTTCCCTACTTGTGGGAATCCTAAAACCCCTGAGGCAGAATCTCCCAGCCTGAAGTGAGAAGCAGCCCTGAAGTGATTATCCAGTGCTAAGAGGGCACAAAAACGTTCACGGTATCACCAGCCCAAGCATTCCAAACCCTTGATCTGGGCCCCAACTAAATCATGAGATTGGCTTCCAAATAATGAAATCTTCAAAAAAACATTCATCTGGGGAACACTTCATTTGCCTTCTGGTGTCTGAGCTGCTAGGGTGCACTCAATTCACGTTCTTCAGGCTCTCTTTGCAACATGAAGGAATAAAATTGGTTAACAAATAAAATACAATAAAGAGCAGAGATTCTCAAATAAATCACTTGACTCCAGCAGTGGGTGCTTTAAGAAAAGCACCCTATATCATTAGTTAATAAAGAGCCCTACCTCTTATTAACATCTTCAATCAGTAGCTCTCAAAGCACTTTAAAAAGAGGTCTGTTCATTCCCTCTGAAACACCTGTCATTGGGCCATTGTCGGAAGACCGGATACTGGGCTAGATGGACCTTTGGTCTGACCCATGGTGGCCGTGTTTATGTTACAGCTGTTCAGTCTCCTTGATACCTGTGATGTCATAATCCCGCTCAGTTCTCCAGTATTCTTTGGAGTATGGATGGAAAGACAGGGTAGATGTCACCTAGTGAGCAGGGCCTGTAAGGAGCAACCGGTGTTGAGGCAGAGAGGGGCTCCTGTGAGAGCAGAGTCAGGGCTCGTTTAAAGAGCCAGAGACAAGGGCCCGGCCTGAGTGTAACCCACCAAACTTTGATTACACCTGTACCCGTAATAATTCCATTGTATTGCAGGGACAGTGAGCAGGTTTCAGTCTGTTCTGACAGCGGAACTCCCACCTGTGGAGAACACCACAAATATGCAAATTGGGACAGGTGCGGATGCCAGTACCCTGAGTAGCTCTGATTTGGAGAAAAGACACCACAGTCGTCAGGTTAAAGCTGCTCAGAGGTAAACAGAAACATTCTTCTGTTGATAAGTCGCCAATTCTGTGCATTAACTAAGTCGCCTCATAAAGCGAAACTTGCTCTTATCATTACAGCAATTAACAGCACATACCGGTCAAAGAAAAAATAACAGAATCTAAACATACAGATTTCATTCAAGTACTGAAAGGTACATGGGCCACTAATCCTATGCATTGAAAGCCATTGCGCTGCTCATTTGGCATTTTGGTCTCTCACGTCCTCTTGTAGCTGGACCCACAGCAGCAAGCACTATGTTCTTTGAATAGGCTGGCATCTTTCTCCTGGCAGGTTATCTGCTTGCTGCAGGGTAGCCAAAGCAGGCCTCGCGAACATCAGCCCTCAGGGCACAGATTTTCAGCGCCCTTCCGATATGGATGTCTCTCTCTGGGGCTGGCTGAATTGGTAGGAACAGGTTGGCACCCCCTTTTTTTTAAAATTTGGGAGTGGAATTCGCCCTCCACTCTTGGAGATGGCCCTACTGAGCATGTGTGACCCAACGCAGCCCTCTAGTCACACCCTACATGCGATTGGAATAATCTTAGTACAAAAATATGCTTTGTGAGGTTACCCAATATTTCCCCGAGGAATTGAAAATTAGGGGAATGGTGTTCGAATTTACAGGGGGGCGGGAGTTTGCTCAGGACCGATGAGATATATAAAAAGAGATACGAATAAAGTAAATGATTTTGTTACGATGATGCAAAATTTACATAAGGGATAATGCAGAGTTAAACCAACAAAACATTATAAACACACGTCTAGATTTCTTAATAACATATACATTTTTTTTAAATGTATTTAATTTAACTAGACTTTGATAAAAATAAAGCCCATCATGGGATAAGAGGGAAGTCTTCTCAAGGTTCAGGATATGGTTTAAAAAGATGGAAAAACAAAGGGGTAGGGATAATAATATTATCGGTGTTTCAGAATGTAGTGCGAGAGATAAAATAGTGGGAATCCCTGATGGGGTCGGTACTGGGGACCATTACTGCTCAAACATACTCATAACAGATCTGGAAAAAATGCGTAAACAGTAAGGTGGTTTAAAATTTGTAGGATGGATAACAAAAACTATTCAAGGCTTAGTTAAGTCCCTCAGGCATACTGGGAAGCGTGACAAAGGGATCTCACAAAACTGGGTGACTGGGACACAAAAAGTGGGCAGATGAAATACAATGTTGATCAATGCAAAGTGGATGCACATTGGAAAACACTCTCAACTATACATACAAAATGGTGGTGTCTAAATTAGATCTTGGAGTCATTGAGGATAGTTCTCTGAAAAAACAAGCACTCAATGGGCAGCGGCAGTCAATGATACCCAACATTTGTGTTTGCCTTTTTAAAAAGAGCAGGAGTACTCGTGGCACCTTTGAGACTAACACATTGATTTTGAGCATAAGATTTTGTGGGGCTCAAGCCCACTTCATCGGATGTAGCCCACAAAAGCTTATGCGATCAATGTTTATAGTCTCTAACGTGCTACAAGTACTCCTTGGTCTTTTTGCGGCTACAGACTTACCCGGTGCTGCTGCTCTGAAAACGTTGCTTTTTAAAGAAAGGGTGAGAGTAATAAGACAGAAAATATAAACTTCAATGTTACTTGTTTACCTTGAATACAGTGAGGAGACTTGGTCACCCCATCCCAAAAAAGCTAATATTGGAAATGGGAAAAGGTACAGAGATGGGCAACTAAAATGATTCAGGGATATGCAACAGGTGGAGAAATTAAAATGACTGGGAATTGTCATCTTAGAAAAGAGAGGACTAAGGGTGGATATGATAGCGGTCTATAAAAATCTTGGCTGGTGTGAAGGAAGTGAATAAGGAAATGTTATTTAATCCTTCACGTTCAACAAGAACTAGCGTCACCCAATGAAATTAATAGGCAGCAGGTTTAAAAAAACAAAAGGAAGTACTTCTTCACACAACATAAAGTTTAACGCGTGGAATCTTTGCCAAGGGATGCTGTGAAGACCAAAACTATAACAGGATTAAAAAAAGAACTAGATCCATTCCTGGAGAATAGGTCCATCAGTGGCTATTAGCCAGGATGGGGAGGGATTGCAACACCATGCTCTGAGTGTCCCTAGCCTGTTTGCCAGAAGCTGGGAATGGGCAACAGGGGATGGATCACTTGATGATTCCCTGTTCTGTTCATTCCCTCTGAGGCCCTGGCCTTGACCGCTGTCGGAAGACAGGAGACTGGGCTATATGGACCATTGGTCTGACCCAGTATGACCATTTTATGTAAAAATTAATTATAATAATTTTATAATAATACAAATGTTTTAGTACAGAAACTCCCCAACATAATGACCTCTCAAGATAGCAACAATGTGAGATAACAACCTTGGCAAATACTGCATTTTAATATCTTGACCTACTAGGAAACATATTTATATACGTTTCCATGCCCAGTCAAAATCTAGCATTCTGGAGCAAAGTCACTAAAATATAGTCCAACAAACAAATGTTTATTTAATGTGCCCCTTATTTAACCCGTCGGAGGTGCTTTCACGTGAGTCCACCTCCCAGGTGGGGGGCAAGAAGGCACCTTGCTCGTTCCTCCAGCTGCTCACTGTTCGCTCTGCCGTGGCTCTTCATTCACTCCACCACTCTGTTGCCAATGACCCTGCGCAGTCACCTTCTGCTGCCACCTGCCACTGTGACCTCTGCGAGTTGGTCTCTTGAGGTTCCACCCGCTCTCCAGGGCCACAGAGGGGGGGGGCAAGTGGGGCAATTTGCCCTGGGCCCCGGGCTCTGCAGGGGCCCCCCAAGAGAACAGCTGAGGCTCCCGCCTCCGCCCCTCTCCTGGAGCCTTAGCGCATCGAGCGGCGTCCTCAGACAGCGCCGCAGCGTGTCTCCGGCGGGGCCCCTGAGCCCCGCCCCACTCCGAGCCGCGTGGGGGGGGGCGGGGCTGCGAGCTCCAGGAGGACCTCAGCTGCCTCCGCTCGGCGTGAGCTCACAGC